>NC_084613.1:38225449-38525449 GCF_033978795.1 Nerophis ophidion
GGTGTTCAGTGCCAAATTATTCACTGAACACCACACTGATAGTTTCAGGACCTCATCTCTGTATGCAGACTCATCCCCCCCTGTAATGGGACCCACCACCGTTGTGTCATCGGCGAACATGATGATGGTGTCCTTCGAGTGGGCTGGACTACAGACATGGGTGTAGAGGGAATACAGCAAAGGGCTCAGCACACAGCCCTGTGGGGAGTCGATGCTGAGTATGCGGGGGGAGGGGAGATGGGGGCCAAGTTTTACTGTCTGAGGTCGGTTGGTCAGGAAGTCCTTAATCCAAAAACAGGTGGGTGAGGGTAGGCCTAAGTCCAGCAGTGTGGTGACCAGGATGTCTGGAATGATGGTATTGAAGGCGGAGCTATAGTCAATGAAAAGCATCCTGACAGAGCTCCCCCGGTGTTCCAGGTGGCTCAGTGTGGAGTGGAAAGCCATGGATATGGCGTCATCCGTGGATCTGTTTGCCCGGTAGGCAAACTGCTGTGGGTCTGGGTGGGGGGGAGGCAGGCTTGGATGTGGTGGAGGACCAACCTCTCGAAGCACTTCATGATGACAGGTGTGAGTGCTACTGGGCGATAGTCATTGAGGTTGTTTGTGGCAGCTTTTTTGGGTACCGGGATGATTGTGGCAGATTTAAGGCAGGGTGGGATGAATGCCTGTGCCAAGGAGAGGTTGAAGAGGACGGTGATAATGTAGGAGAGCTGGTCGGCGCATGCTTCGAGCACCTTCCCGGGTACATCGTCTGGACCAATCGCCTTCCTGGGGTTCACTGCCTTGAGCACCCGCCTGACCTCGTGCTCCTCAAGAATGAGTGTGGGGGGGCTGGGGGGTGGGGAGGTTAGGGGTGCTGCTGGTGGTGTGGCTGTGACTGATTGTGATGTCTCAAAGCGTGCAAAAAAGCAGTTCAGCTCCTCTGCTAGCGATGCATCCCAGTCCCCGGTGACTGCGTCACAGCCTTTGTAATTGGTGATGTGCTGTATGCCCTGCCACATCTGCCGTGGGTTGTTGCTCGAGAGGTGGTCTTCGATCCTCTCTTTATAGTCCATCTTGGCTTCTCTGAGTCCTCTCTTCAGGTCAGCACGTGCGGCGCTGTATAGAGCACTGTCACCTGACCTGAAGGCAATGTCCCGGGCCTTGAGGAGCATGCTGACCTGGTATGTCATCCAGGGTTTCTGATTTGGGTAAACCCGGATGTTTTTTTCACAGTGACATTGCTGATACAGTACTTTATGTAGGATAGTACCAACTCTGTGTGTGTGGGCAGGTCTTGGTCTTTGAAAACATCCCATGCAGTTTGTACAAAGCAGTCCTGTAGCTGTGAGAGTGCATCCTCAGGCCAAGTTGTAATAGACTTTATTACTGCTTGTGTCCTTGATCTGAGGGGGGTGTAAGCAGGGATGAGCAGCAAAGTGAGGTGGTCTGACTGGCCTAGGTGGGGGAGGGGGATGGCTCTATATGCCTCTTTGATATTACAGTAAACATGGTCCAAAGTGTTTCCCCCTCTAGTAGGGCATTTAACGAACTGGTAAAATTTTGGTAGTACTGTTTTCAGATTGACTTTATTAAAATCACCAGCAATAATGTGAGCACCGTTGGGGTGGGCACGCAGCTGTTTGTTTACTGTATTTAGTAGAAGGGAGAGAGCCATGCTAACATTAGCATCTGGTGGTATGTAGACTGCCATAATGATTACTACTGTTAGCTCTCTTGGCAGAAAAAAAGGTCGACATTTCACTGACATAAACTCTAGGTCGGGGGAACAGTGACTGTCTATTATAGTGCTGTTATTAGACAATGCGTTATGTACATAAACACAGAGACCACCTCCCCTGCTCTTACCCGAATCCTCGTTTCGGTCCTGACGTAGCAGCGTGCGGCCTGCTCGCTGCACCGCAGCGTCGGGGATTAGGGGGTGAAGCCAGGTCTCGGAAATGACCAAAAAACAGCAGTCCTGGATGTAGCTATTTACAGCTAGCTCAAGTTTTAGCTCGTCCATTTTGTGAGCCACGGATCTGGGGTTGGTGAGGTAAATGCTCGGCAGCGGAGGCTTGTGGGGCTCTTTCTTGATTCTCTTCAAGAGACCAGACCGGCAGCCCCGCTTTTGTTTCCTCTCCCGCCGCCGCCTGCGTCGCCTGCCTGACCCGATAACAATCCACGGAGATTCAGGCGGTCTCGCTATCTCGTCGGGTATGTTGAGTGAGCGGTGGAAATCGCTCGAAACAGGTATCTTGTGTCGAAAACCAATGTCCAGTAGGTTTTGACGACTGTGTTGTGTCGCGAAGGTAGATGGACAATATCTATAACCTATATATCTATAACCTATATATCTATAAATTATAACCAGCTTATATGTCATTGAACCAACCTGGGAGTGGACCGGCAGAAGATCGGTCCAACGCAACAATTGGGGGCTAGTCCGGGATGACACGCTGAAAATTGGACTTATCTTACAATCTTAAGGACAGACTCACTTGGCCAACATACAAATCAAGGTAAGCAGAGCCTTTTTCTAAAATCTGCATTAGGAGTCTGTACTGAAGTTTGTAAGTCAAACCCTGTTTTGTATCCCAAAGACAGAGTGGTGATTTTGATTGATTGGTTGTATTTTTTCTTGTTCGCCATTACATAAAAGTTGTAAATAAGTGGTCATCTCACGGCATTGTGTCAAGATTACCGTGATGGGCTGCTTCACTGACGAGTGGGCAAATAGTCGGGTGTGGCTCGTCCTGGGGAATTGGTCTCCCCTAAAAAAGTAACGGGAGACTGTTACTCTTTTAGGGGAGTAACGGTGATTTCTCCAGATTCTCTGAATCTTTTGATGATATTATGGACCGTAGATGTTGAAATCCCTAAATTTATTGCAATTGCACTTTGAGAAAAGTTGTTCTTAAACTGTTTGACTATTTGCACACGCAGTTGTGGACAAAGGGGTGTACCTCGCCCCATCCTTTCTTGTGAAAGACTGAGCATTTTTTGGGAATCTGTTTTTATACCCAATCATGGCACCCACCTGTTCCCAATTAGCCTGCACACCTGTGGGATTTTCCAAATAAGTGTTTGATGAGCATTCCTCAATTTTATCAGGATTTATTGCCACCTTTTCCGACTTCTTTGTCACGTGTCGCTAGCATCCAATCCTAAAGTTAATGATTATTTCCACACAAAAAAATGTTTATCAGTTTGAACATCAAATATGTTGTCTTTGTAGCATGTTCAACTGAATATGGGTTAAAAATTATTTGCAAATCATTGTATTCTGTTTATATTTACATCTAACACAATTTCCCAACTCATATGGAAACGGGGTTTGTTTTTATATATATATATCCATCCATCCGTCCACATCCATCTTCTTCCGCTTATCCGAGGTCGGGTCGCGGGGGCAACAGCCTAAGCAGAGAAACCCAGGCTTCCCTCTCCCCAGCCACTTCGTCTAGCTCTTCCCGGGGGATCCCGAGGCGTTCCCATGTCAGCCGGGAGACATAGTCTTCCCAACGTGTCGTGGGTCTTCCCCGTGGCCTCCTACCGGTTGGACGTGCCCTAAACACCTCCCTAGGGAGGCGTTCGGGTGGCATCCGGACCAGATGCCCGAACCACCTCATCTGGCTCCTCTCGATGTGAAGGAGCAGCGGCTTTACTTTGAGTTCCTCCCGGATGGCAGAGCTTCTCACCCTATCTCTAAGGGAGAGCCCTGCCACACGGCGGAAGAAAAACTCATTTTGGCCGCTTGTACCCGTGATCTTATCCTTTCGGTCATGACCCAAAGCTCATGACCATAGGTGAGGATGGGAACGTAGATCGACCGGTAAATTGAGAGCTTTGCCTTCCGGCTCAGCTCCTTCTTCACCACAACGGATCGGTACAACGTCCGCATTACTGAAGACGCCGCACCGATCCGTCTGTCGATCTCACGATCCACTCTTCCCTCACTCGTGAAAAAGACTCCTAGGTACTTGAACTCCTCCACTTGGGGCAGGGTCTCCTCCCCAACCCGGAAATGGCATTCCACCCTTTTCCGGGCGAGAACCACGGACTCGGACTTGGAGGTGCTGATTCTCATTCCGGTCGCTTCACACTCGGCTGCAAACCGATCCAGTGGGAGGGCGTGGAGAGGAGAAAAATCATGTGGAACGAAATATGGAGCATGGAGTCTAATAGACTAAGTTTCATCATTAGAGCTGATGATATGATGTCCTCACCTCTCCAACCAACCTACATGTCTGATATGGAGAGGACCCAGCCTGTCTCCAGTGTACAGCCCCAGCAACACTCAAACACATCTTGTTGGGTTGCAAGACCAGTCTGACTCAAGGGAGATACACCTGGCGCCACAACCAGGTACTGAAGTGCTTGACTGCTGAACTTGAGAATAAGAGAGTAGTAACCAATGCCATGCCTCTAAATGCACATATATATATCAATCAATCAATCAATCAATCAATGTTTACTCATATAGCCCTAAATCACTAGTGTCTCAAAGGGCTGCACAAACCACTACGACATCCTCGGTAGGCCCACATAAGGGCAAGTAAAACCCACACCCAGTGGGACGTCGGTGACAATGATGACTATGAGAACCTTGGAAAGGAGGAAAGCAATGGACGTCGAGCGGGTCTAACATGATACTGTGAAAGTTCAATCCATAATGGATCCAACACAGTTGCAAGAGTCCAGTCCAAAGCGGATCCAACACAGCAGCGGGAGTCCCGTTCACAGCGGAGCCAGCAGGAAAACATCCCAAGCGGAGGCGGATCAGCAGCGCAGAGATGTTCTCAGCCGATACACAGGCAAGCAGTACATGGCCACCGGATCGACCGGACCCCCTCCACAAGGGAGAGTGGGACATAGGAGAAAAAGAAAAGAAACGGCGGATCAACTGGTCGAAAAAGGGAGTCTATTTAAAGGCTAGAGTATACGAATGAGTTTTAAGGTGATATATATATATATATATATATATAGGTTAACCAAGACTCCTAGGTACTTGAACTCCTCCACTTGGGGCAGGGTCTCCTCCCCAAATGTAGGTTATATATATATATATATATATATATATATATATATATATATATATATATATATATATATATATATATATATATATATATATATGTGTGTGTGTGTGTGTGTGTGTGTGTGTGTGTCAACAATTAAATGGGGTTGGAGATGTTCTCTTGGTTCGGGTGGAGTTTGGCAACCATTATGTCGTGACACCAGTACGACACATCTTCAGTTGTGTTCCCAGACGTCTTTGGGTGTTTCGGCCATTCATCACAAGATACCCTCTGCTGAGGTTGGCCCACCACAGGCTGATCAGTGTGTGTGCCATGTGGTTATTTGGCAGCCCCTGCTGCATCTCTGCACTTCAGCCACAGCCATTGACTCCTCCGTTTTACTATGGTGGCAAGTTTTTTTTATGGCCTTCTGTTGGGCCTGTTCTTTAATCCCTATTTCCTTCAGGAGCCTTGTGGGGGACCTGGGTACAAAGCCTCTACAGCCCACCTCCACTGGCCACACCTTCAGGTTACAGCCTCGTGCCTCTGCTTCAGCTGCTAAATTAGCATATCGCAGCGTCTTCCGTTCGAACTATTCATCGATGACGTCCTCCCATGGGACTGTTATTTCAACGATGAAGACACGGCGGCAGGACATGGACCAGTGGACCAGGTCTGTGCACAGGCTGGTCCCTGCAATTTCGGGTGGGAGGATAAGCCTCTGGCTCGGATCTAACCGCATTTTCCAATCTCAGGCTGCGCTCAGTGGGTCTAAGTCTGGAGGTGTTGGCTTGAACTGCTGTTTCTCTCCTTCCCGGATGAAAGTTTGTTTTGCGTGGGAAGGTAGCCTGAGCATTTAGAGGCACGGCATTGGTTACTACTCTTATTCTCAAGTTCAGCAGTCAAGCACTTCAGTACCTGGTTGTGGCGCCAGGTGTATCTCCCTTGAGTCAGACTGGTCTTGAAACCAGACAAGATGTGTTTGAGTGTTGCTAGGGCTGTACACTGGAGACAGGCTGGGTCCTCTCCATATCAGAGATGTAGGTTGATTGGAGAGGGGGGGACATCATATCATCAGCTCTAATGATGAAACTTAGTCTATTAGACTCCATGCTCCATATTTCGTTCCACATGATTTTTCTCCTCTCCACGCCCTCCCACTTCATCCAAAGGCCCTTCTGGGCTTGGGAGACTGCCTTGGCACACCTGGCTGCTTCCTCCTGGTGGTGCACTTCCTTCACCACCATGTGCCGCCGTTCGGTTGCAGTTGCCTTTTGCCATGTGGGTGTTGTTTCTTCCAAACCAAGGAACGCAGAACCTGAGTGTGACGGTCTCTTGCAATCGCCGTGCGGGTTCCACTGACCACCAAGGAAGGGCATCTCTTTTTCGGTTTGACTCTTATTTATTTTTCAATAAAGAAGGTTTTTTTCACTGTGCTTTTCAGCAAGTGTCTGTTGTTGTCTCGCGTGTGGGGCAGCCTCAACAACCTCTCCTTCCCGATTGCTGACTTTTAACAGAGCGACAGGTGATTAGACAAACACTTTCAGCTGTGTCATCCACTCACCTGTCGCCAAACTCAAAGCCGGTCCTGCCACACCCCACTTCGCTGCAGGTGCGCAGGCCACGCCCACCACACTGAGGTCCTGGAAGTAGGCTTTGACCATACTTCTGATACCCTCAGGGACTTGGAAGAAGTTGAACGCTGTGCATAGAATCTCATGAGGCACTGACCTGAAGGCATTGGTAAGAAAACCACATGCAGGTCTTTCTTGTCCTTCTTGGCCATCTGTATCTGGTGCCAGATGACATATGTGTGTTCCAGGCATCCTGAGAAACCGCCTGCCTTCTGCACTGAGGTGTCAACATATTTATTCTTTGGCAAAAATACTGACAGCATCCGGGCCACAACATTGAAGAATATTTATCCTTCCACTTTCAGAGGACTTATCTGGCGGAACTGGTCGACGGTTGAGGAATTCTTCTCTTTGGCAATCAGGGTCCTCCTTCCCTTTGCCATGCCTTTGGTGTAATTACTTTTTCCCACTTTCATTAGCTTCCAGAGGTACTTCAAGACGCCTGGAGTGTTCTTATAGACCCTATACTGAATGCCGTTGGGTCCAGGGGCTGAGGCTGTTCTTGCCCGCTTTACAGTGCTCTCAACTTCTCTCCATGTGGGGGGCATTGTTTTGATCTGATGCTCAGGTGGTTGGATTGGTGGCATGTCATCTGCAATGCTGGCTAGCACATGCCTCTGGCTGTTGGAGTAAGTCTTCCTCAGGTGCTCCTCTAGTTCTCTTATGGGTACTTTGAGGATCCCAGTTTTCTCCTTGACAAAGAGGTCTTTGACGAACTTGTAGGGATCTCTGTAGAAGGCAGTCCTTGTTCGCTCTGTCTTCTTATGTTGCTTTCTCAGGCATTCTGCTCTTCGCAGTGTTGCAAGACGTTGCTTTATGTTGCCCTATGTTGCTTCAAGTCCTTTCCTTTCCACTTCTGTGGCCTTTTCCACTGCTTTCTCAGGCCCCTTCTTTCTTTCACAAGTCTTTCAATTTCTTGTTGTCTCCTGGATTTGAGAGGGGCTGGCGGTGCCGTCTGTTTCCTTAGGTTCTTACTTTTCACCTCAAATCTCTCCGCTCCATAGCTGTACATGATCTCGCCAATCTTGTCCAGCTTTCTTTCCACACACCCTGTCAGACCATGTAAAAGATGGACAAGGTCTGTGTCTGTGGTTTCCCACCCCTTTTTCTGGCTGGATTTAGGCCACAAGATTTGAGGCTTCCGTCCATTCATCTTCCCCCCTACTGCCGTCTGTGGCTGAGTGGGCTATGGACTCACGTCCTTTGGTGGATCTATGCTTGATTGATTTTCGTCTGGGGTTGTGATATCCTGTGAATAGTGGTGACTATCCTGCCGCTGGGCTTCACTCGACTGATTTGACCTACCTCTGAGGAAGCAGTGGTCAATGCGAGGCCTCTTGTAAGCTCTCTCAGTTACTTTTTCCTACCCTGGTGGATCTTGAAATAAATATTCTTAAACTTTTTCCAGCTACAGATGCAGCTTTTTAGAGTGTGTCCTGCCAGTGCTGTATATATATATATATATATATATATATATATATATATATATATATATATATATATATATATATATATGTATGTATATATATATATATATATGTATGTATATGTATATCAGAATCAGAATCAGAAAAGTTTTTTGGCCATTGTTTGAGAACGGCTTCACAAACTAGGAATTTTACCTTGCGCAATCGTGCAACATAAAACACATATAACACAGAATGGAATAACATGAGCTGTAATTGAGCCATCAGATCTTGGTATTGTTCACCTGTCTGATGGCCGAGGGGAAAAAACTGTTCAGGTGGCGGGAGGTGTGGGTCCGGATGGACCGTAGTCTCCTGCCTGAGGGAAGAGGGGAGAATATTCTGTGTCCAGGGTGAGAAGAGTCAGCTGTGATCCGACCCACACGCCTCCTGGTCCTGGAGGGGTGGGAGTTTGCAGCCAATCACCTTCTCAGCAGCACGTACCATGCGCTGCAGTCGATGCTTGTCCCGGACTGTGGCGCCGGGGAAGCACACAGTGATGAAGGAGGTGAGGAGGGACTCGATGACTGCTGAGTAAACCCGCACCAGCATCTTAGTCGGCACTTTCAGTTTTTTCAGCTGCCGCAGGAAGTACATCCTCTACTGGGCCTTCTTGATGAGGGAGCTGATGGTCGGCTCCCACTCGAGGTCCTGGGTATTGGTGGTGCCCAGGAAATGGATGGAGTCCACAATGGAGACGGGGGTGGGAGAGTCAATCAGGGTGAGTGAGGATGGTGGGGCTGTGACGTTCCTGATGTCCATGATCATCTCCACTGTTTTCTGGGCTTTCAGCTCCAGGTTTTGAGGCTGTACCAGGACGCCAGCCGGTCCACCTCTCTCCTGTAGGCAGACTCGTCGCCATCCGAGATGAGCCCGATGAGAGTAGTGTCGTCCACAAACTTGAGCAGCTTCACCGACTGGTGACTGGAGGTGCAGCAGTTTGTGTACAGGGAGAAGAGCCAGGGGGAAAGTACACAGCCCTGAGGAGTACCAGTTTTAGTAGTACGACTGTCCGAGTCAATCTTCCCCAGCCGCACGTGCTGTCTTCTGTCCGTCAGGAAGTCATTAATCCAACTGCAGAGGGAGTCGGGCACGCTGAGCTGGTAGAGCTTGTCTCGTAGCAGTCCAGGGAGGATGGTGTTGAAGGCAGAGCTGAAGTCCACAAACAGGATCCTCGCGTAGGTTCCTGGGGAGTCCAGATGCTCCAGGGTGGAGTGGAGGGCCAGGTTCACTGCATCATCCACAGACCTTTTGGCTCTGTAGGCGAACTGCAGTGGGTCCAGGAGGGGGGCGGTGATGTCCTTGAGGTGGGACAGGACCAAGCGCTCAAAAGACTTCATGATCACAGACGTCAGCGCCACTGGCCTGTAGTCATTAAGTCCTGTGATCCGAGCTTTCTTGGGGTCAGGGACGATGGTGGAGGTCTTGAAACAGGACGGCACGCGGCATAGCTCCAGGGAGGTGTTAAAAATGTCAGTGAAGACAGGAGCCAGCTGATCTGCGCAGTGTCTCAAGGTGGAGGGGGAGACACCATCAGGCCCGGAGGCTTTCGGCATGTTCAGCTTCAAGAACTGCCGGCGTACATCCTCCTCTCGAATGGAGAGGGCCTTTGGTGAAGTCCTATGATATTCTTGGAGTCCTTTAATGTCCTTGGAGTCCTTTAATGAGTTGGTGGTGGGGGGGTAGAGCTTTGATGAGCTGAAAGTGGTTCATGACGACAGTAATGTGTGTGAGGTCCTGAACGAGATTCCGAACATTCAGGGCCTCGGGGACTATGGGCTTATAGTTCGTAAGGGCCTTTAATCCTCTCCACACGGCTGTAGAGTCATTGGAGCGGAACTGTTCCTGTGGACGGTTAGAGTACACAGATTTAGCTTTCTCCACTTCCCTGTTGAAGTGGTACTTGGCCTCTCTGTAGGTACTCCGGTCCCCGCTCCTCCACGCAGTGTCCTTTTTTTTACACAGTTGTCGGAGCTTGGGTGTGAACCAGGGCTTGTCGTTGTTATAACAAGCTCTGATGCGCGTTGGAATTATGCGCGCCTCATTGAACTGTATGTATGAGGTCACAGTGTCCGTATACTCGTCCAGATTGTCTGTGGCTGTTCCAATTGCCTCCCAGTATGTCGTCTCCAAACATGCGCGCAGCTCATCCACAGCTTCAGCAGAGAAACACTTAACGGTCTTCATAACAGGTTTAGTTAGTTTCAGTCTCTGTCCGTATAAAGGGATTAAGTGCACCGTCACGTGATCTGATAGTCCAAGGGCAGCACGCTTTCTTGACTTGCTTATGTTGATATTAAATAAACCATTGTACGCTTGTACATGTACCGGCAACACCAGCAGGCAGAAAATCGTTAATATACAGAATCGGTCAAAATGGATTTATCTGCTTTTGCATATGAACTCTTCATATATATATATAAAAACACAGTACCGGACAAATATTTGGAGATACCATCTCATTGTCATTCTATTTCTCATTCAATGTGTTTTCTTTGTTATCATTGAAGGCATCAAAACTACGAATGAACACATGTGGAGTTACCGGTATGTACTTAACAAAAAAAGGTGAGATAACTGAAAACATGTTTTATATTCTACCCTTTTCTTTGATTACTGCTTTGCACATTCTTGGCATTCTCTCGATGAGCTTTGAGAGGTAGTCACCTGAAATGGTTCAGTGACAAGGCGTGTCATATATGTTTATGTATATATATATATATATATATACACACACACACACGGGGACACACACGGCAACTGGAGGGTTCCAGGTTTGAGTCCGCCATCCTCGTCACTTAAATGTTGACAAGGGCTTTCACTTTGTAAATTTAATTAACTTGCCTTTGTACACCACTGGCCTGCAAAATAAGGAGGGGTTGAATATAAACTATTGTTTTTGTTTGGGATTGTGGTCTATGAGTGTTTTGCTTCCTTTCTGGTATACCAAATACTTTACAATTCCCAGCAAACTCTTGGGGTCATGCATGGGCAGAATCTTAATTGTTTTTTCCCCTTGTTTTGTAACAATGAGGAATCTTTTTGGTTTCCATTTTCCCCTATTTCTCCTATTCTTTCTTAAACGTGTATGTATATGAATTGTTTGAACACAGTTACCACTGCTAATTATTATGTTTTAGTATATAGGCTGCTGTACTATTGTTATTTTTTGCATACAAGAGATGATGTGATTTGGCTATTTTACAGCCTCTTTTGTGCACTCAAGTGTATCATTTTCTCTCTCATCCTCCGTTGGTTGCTGCATTCTCTTTAATCCGCTGCTGCTATGGGATTAACAATTGCAGGGCCTACACATGCACTGACTACATCCACCTGTCCTATTTAGTGGAGGGTCTTCTTTTTAATGTGACTTTCTTATTTAAAATGTGAGTTATTTGTACAGTATGTGATTGTTTATGTATTTGTTGTTGTTTTTTTAATGAAAGAAAGGGTCTCCTCTATTGCAGTGGTTCTCAACCTTTTTTCAGTGATGTACCCCCTGTGAACATTTTTTTTAATTCAAGTACCCCCTAATCAGAGCAAAGCATTTTTGGTTGGAAAACAAGAGATAAAGAAGTAAAATACAGCACCATGTCATCAGTTTCTGATTTATTCAATTGTATAACAGTGCAAAATATTGCTCATTTGTAGTGGTCTTTCTTGAACTATTTGGAAAAAAAGATATAAAAATAACTAAAAACTTAAAAAAAAATAAACAAGTGATTCAATTATAAATAAAGATTTCTACACAAAGAAGTAATCATCAACTTAAAGTGCCCTCTTTGGGGATTGTAATAGAGATCCATCTGGATTCATGAACTTAATTCTAAACATTTCGTAACAAAAAAATAAATCTTTAACATCAATATTTATGGAACATGTCCACAAAAAAATCTAGCTGTCAACACTGAATATAGCATTTTTGCATTTCTTTTCACAGTTTATGAACTTACATTCATATGTGTTGAAGTATTATTCAATAAATATATTTATTAAGGATTTTTGAATTGTTGCTATTTTTAGAATATTTTAAAAAAAATCTCACGTACCCTTTGGCATACCTTCAAGTACCCCCAGGGGTACGGTACCCCTATTTAAGAACCACTGCTCTAATGCATCCGATCCGCAGGACTCTTGAATCCTCGCTGCTGATTGGCTGCTGGTCCCTGCCTCTTGTTGGGATGGACCTGTTGGATAAAGAGACAATTTGCTAAAGAATCCCACACTTGTGCACAAAATGCACTGGGGACCAGCCTACTAGAACGCATCCTCGAACCTTCCTGAAGCCGACTCGCCATGACGGGCAAACACGGTTCGGTGTTGCTGTCGGAAAGTTTGAACACAGCCGAGATAGTCCATCCTTTGGGATCCAGTGGCGAGAACAACAGCATTGTCAACCACCAGGCCAAAAGCACCACGACCCACCCGCCCAGCAGGTGCACGGGCTTCGGCATCCAGGAGATCCTGGGGCTCAACAAGGAGCCCTCTGCCGCTCCGAGAACCGCTTTAGGCTCGTTGCCGGCCGGGGCACATTTCGTCGCTGCTCGGTCCATGCTTGGCCCCGCCGGCCTTGCTGTAGGAATGGGATTAGTAGGCCCCGGTGGAATTCCATCTTTTTACCGCCAACCTGCGTTTTTGGAGCGTGTGCTGGACCCGCAAGACGTTTACCTGCAGCCGCAAAACACTTCTGGCCGGCTCGACGCCAGCCAGTCTGCAAGCTCCGGTCAGTGCATTCTATTTGTTTCATTGGCAATGCAGTTATTTAAAATGTTATCTTTTTTAGAATAGCAAAATATTAGCAACTGCAATAAAATAAAATATGTTGTTAAATTATAGTATTTATTAGCAGGCACATGTTTTACTTTTGTGGGTGCATCATAATTAAAATCCAATCTCAAAACCAAAATATAATATTTCATGTGTCAAACATGTTGAATCTTTTTTTTTTAAATCTTTTCCAGACTCTGATGATTTGTCCTCCAATGAAAGAAAACTGTCCAAGTCTTTAATAAGTCAAAGCAAGAAACGCAAGAAAAGACGTCATAGGTCAGTGTTCGATTTCAAATTAAATAACTATCCTTATATTATGGAGAAATGAGGTTAATTTTTTGGCCATTTCTTGAGTTTTGTCTGTTAGTTTGTTTAATTACTGTATCATTAACTGAAAATAATTCCCAAGAAACAAATTATAAAATGTAATGGGTTTAAACTAAGCAGGTGAATATATTAAATATACATACAATATATTTAATCACTTTAATTTTGATTTAAAAAGGGTACTTTTAGTAAGTGCTGTGTCATCACGTTTATTATTTTAACGGATACAATACAATCAGGTAGGAATAAACTGTCTACTTTTTTTTTACTAAAACTAATTTTAATCACACTCGTTTTTATTCAAATACATTTTTAATACGTATCTTGTTTTTTTATTGTTGTGAATTCTTCAGAAATATTCAGGTAAAATATATGCTTTTGCATGAAGTGACAATACGTGTTTCATGAAATTGTCCATTTTTAGGACAATATTCACGTCTTATCAGCTGGAGGAGCTGGAAAAGGCCTTTAACGAGGCCCATTATCCAGATGTTTATGCCAGAGAGATGTTGGCCATGAAAACAGAATTACCTGAAGACAGAATACAGGTGAGACACACTTTTAAGAACAAATGTATTAGCACATCAAGTCCTTAATATAGTTCGGCACGATGTACTACTTTGGAACACTTTTACTTTCAAAGTAATTAAATGTCAATTAAAATGGTTTTGTGAGGACTTAATTAAAATACTATGCTAAATAGTACAATCATTATGCCTTTTAATATAAGTAAATTATTTTAAAAGGATAATATTATTTGTTAAAATACAAAATAGTGCCAGTCAGCTGCATGGTAGAATTCTTTAAAACATCAAGCAAGATGTTGTAAGAAGTATGAATTTTTGCATCTTATAAAGGGATAAAATGCAGCCCGTCAATCGTTACGAGACACCTTTTGCACATCCCTGCAGAGATCCGATTTATTCTATATCCAAAATGATAACTTTTTAATTGACACTATCAGATAAGTATTTAATTAATGTCTATATTCCTGTGGTTTAATTTGCACAGCATGCAACATACCGAGAACTGTTTCTAATATTTTGGTTATTAAGGGGATCAAAATAATAGAAACCCTAGCTGAAAATTCCCAACATGTTACATGGGGTTCTTAATCTTATGGCCCGTTAAGTATGTTGACACTTCTGGAAATAAGGGCCAGTCATTTAAAAAAAAAAATAAAAAAAAATCAGCCCCAGCCTCTTGTTAAAATTAGGTACCTGCTTGTTAGTAATCCGTTCCAAAATGTCAATGGAAAACCGAATTGTAAACAGAACAATTTTCTCAATAAGAAATAATGTAATTTCTATTAAATCTGTTCTACACTCTCACAAAACACATTTTAGGGAGTGTAATTTATTACATGCAGAAAACAATGCATATATATATATATATATATAAATATATATATATATATACATATATATACATATATATAGAGCTATATATATATATGTATATATATATATATATATATCTATATGTATACAGCATATATATATATTTCATATGTGTATATATATATCTATGTGTGTGTGTGTATATATATATTTATATATATGTATACATATATATATATATGTATATTTATATATATAATATATATGGATATATTATTTATATATATATATATATATATATATATATATATATACATATATATATATATATATATATATATATATCTATATACATATATATATATAATGTATGAATATATGGACATATATATATATATATATGTATGTATGTATGGGTATATAAATAAATAAATGATAAATGGGTTGTACTTGTATAGCGCTTTTCTACATTAAAGGTACTCAAAGCCCTTTGACACTACTTCCACATTTTACCCATTCACACACACATTCACACACTGATGGAGGGAGCTGCCATGCAAGGCGCTAACCAGCACCCATCAGGAGCAAGGGTGAAGTGTCGTGCTCAGGATACAACAGACGTGACGAGGTTGGTACTAGGGGGGATTGAACCAGGGACCCTCGGTTTGCACACGGCCACTCCTCCACACCGTCCCTACATACATACACATATATATATATATATATATATATATATATATATATATATATATATATATATATATATAATAGAATAGAAAGTATAATATATGAATAAATGTACATATACATAAACGTATGTATGTATATATATATATATATGTATATATATTTATATATATATATATATATATATGTATATATATATATATATAAACGGAATACAATGATTTGCAAATCTTTTTCAACCCATATTCAATTGAATGCACTACAAAGACAAGATATTTGATGTTAAAACTCATAAACTTAATCTTTTTTTGCAAATAAGAATTAACTTAGAATTTCATGGCTGTAACACGTGCCAAAGTAGTTGGGAAAGGACATGTTCACCACTGTTTTACATCACTTTTTCTTTTAACAACACTCAATATACATTTGGGAACTGAGGGAACTAAATGTAGAAGCTTTGAAAGTGGAATTATTTTCCATTCTTGTTTTATGTAGAGCTTCAGTCTTTCAATAGTCCGGGGTCTCCGCTGTCGTATTTTACGTTTCATAATGCGCCACACATTTCCCATAGGAGACAGATCTGGAATGCAGGCGGGCCAGGAAAGCACCCGCACTGTTTTTTTTACAAAGCCACGCTATTCTAACACATGTCTTGCTGAAATAAGCAGGGGCGTCCATGATAACGTTGCTTGGATGACAACATATGTTGCTCCAAAATCTGTATGGACCTTTCAGCATTAATGGTACCTTCACAGATGTGTAAGTTACCCATGCCTTGGGCACTAATACACCCCCATACCATCACAGATGCTGGCTTTTGAACTTTGCGCCTATAACAATCCGAATGGTTATTTTCCTCTTTGTTCTGGAGGACACCACGTCCTCTATTTCAAAATATAATTTGAAATGTGGACTCGTCAGACCACAGAACACCTTTCCACTTTGCATCAGTCCATCTTAGATGAGTTCGGGCCCAGCCAAGCCGGCGGCGTTTCAAGATATTGTTGATAAATGTGTTTGGCTTTGCATAGTAGAGTTTTAACTTGCACTTACTGCTGTAGCGACCAACTAGTTACTGACAGTGGTTTTATGAAGTGGTCCTGAGCCCATGTGGTGATATCTTTTACACACTGATGTCGGTTTTTGATGCAGTACCGCCTGAGGGATCAAAAGTAACTAATATCATCGCTTACGTGCAGTGATTTCTCCAGATTCTCTGTACTTTTTAATGATTTTACGGACCGTAGATGGTAAAATCCCTAAATTCCTTGCAATAGCTCAATGAGAAATGTTGTTCTAAAACTGTTCGACAATTTGCTTACCAAGTGGTGACCCTCACTCCATCCTTCTTTGTGAATTACTGAGCATTTCATGGAAGCTGCTTTTTTACCCAATCATGGCACCCAACTGTTCTCAATTAGCCTGCACACCTTTGGGATGTTCCATATAAGTGTTTGATGAGCATTCCTCAACTTTATCAGTATTTATTGCCAACGTTCCCAAGTTATTCGTCACGTGTTACTGGCATCAAATTCTAAAGTTAATGATTTTTTGCAATAAAAAAAAAGTTAATCAGTTTGAACATCAAATATGTTATCTTTGTAGCATATTCAACTGAAAATGACTTGAAAATTATTTGCAAATCATTGTATTCCGTTTATATTTACATCTAACACAATTTCCCAAGTCATACGGAAATGGGGTTTGTATATATGTATATATATGGATATAAAATAAATGAATAAAATACAATGAAGAAAATAAGTATTTGAACACCCTGCTATTTTGCAAGTTGTCCCACTTAAAAATCATGGAGGGGTCTGAAATTTTCACGGTAGGTGCATGTCCACTGTATAAGAGATAACCTAAAAAGAAAAATCCAGAAATCACAATCCATAATTTTTTTAACAATTTATTTGTGTAATACAGCTGAAAATACGTATTTGAACACCTGTCTATCAGCTGGAATTCTGACCCTCATAGACCTGTTAGTCCGCCTTTAAAAGTCCTCCTCCACTCCACTATATTATCCTGAATCAGATCTACCTGTGTGAGGTTGTTAGCTGCATAAAGACACCTGTCCACCCCATACAATCAGTAAGATCCAAACATTCAGCATGGCTAGGAGCAAGGAGCTGTCCAAAGACACCAAAAACAAAATTGTACAACTCCACAAGGATGGAAAGGGCTACAGAGAAATTGCCAAGCAGCTTGGTGAAAAAAGGTCCAATGTTGGAGCAATCACTAAAAAATGGAAGAAGCTAAACATGACAGTCAATCTCAGTCGGAGAGGAGCCTCATGCAAGATATCACCTGGTGGGGTCTCAATGATGCTAAGAAAGGTGAGGAATCAGCTCAGGACTACACGGCAGGACTTGGTCAAAGACCTAAAAAGAGCTGGGACCGCTGTTTCCATGGTCACTGTTGGTAATACACTAAGACGTCTTGGGTTGAAATCATGCATGGCACGAAAGGTTGCCCTGCTTAAACCAGCACATGTTAAGGCCCGTCTTAAGTTTGCCAATGACCATTTGGATGATCCAGAGGAGTCATGGGAGAAAGTTTTGTGGACAGATGAGACCAAAATTGACCTTTTTGGTAATTTTCCACTATGTTTGGAGGAAGAAGAATGATGCGTACCATCCCAAGAACACCAACCCTACTGTGAATTAAGGGGGTGGTAGCATCATCCTTTAGGGGTGTTTTTCTGCTCATGGATGACTGTACTGTATTAAGGAGAGGATGACTGCAGCCATGTATTGTAAGATTTTGGCCAAAAACCTCCTTCCCTCAGTCAGATCCATGAAGATGAGTCGTGGCTGGATCTTCCAACATGACAATGACCCAAAGCACACAGCCAGGAAAACCAAGAAGTGGCTTCGTAAGAACCATATCAAGGTTCTGGAGTGGCCTAGCCAGTCTCCAGACCTAAATCCAATTGAAAATATTTGGAGGGAGCGGAAAGTCTGTATTACTCAGCGACAGCCCTGTTGGATCCGCTTTGGACTGGACTCTCGCAACTGTGTTGGATCCATTATGGATTGAACTTTCATAGTATCATGTTAGACCCGCTCGACATCCATTGCTTTCCTCCTCTCCAAGGTTCTCATAGTCATCATTGTCACCGATGTCCCACTGGGTCATCATTGTCACCTACGTCCCACTGGGTGTGAGTTTTCCTTGCCCTTATGTGGGCCTACCGAGGATGTCATAGTGGTTCGTGTTGTTGTTTGTGCAGCCCTTTGAGACACTATTGATTTAGGGCTATATAAGTAAACATTGATTGATTGATTGATCTGTGTGGAGGAGTGGGCGAATATTCCTCCTGCAGTCTGTGCCAACCTGGTGCAGAACTACAGGAAACCTTTGACCTCTGTAATTGCAAACAAATATTCATGTTTGTGTTCAAATACTTATTTTCAGCTGTATTACACAAAAAAATATTTAAAAAAAGCATAGATTGTGATTTCTGCATTTTTTCTTTTTAGGTTATCTCTCATACAGTGGACATGCACCTACCATGAACATTTCAAACCTCTCCATGATTTCTAAGTGGGAAAACTTGCAAAATAGCAGGGTGTTAAAATAATTATGTTTTCACTGTGTATATATATATATATATATATATATATATATATATATATATATATATATATATATATATATATATATATATATATATGTATGTACAGGGGCGTCACTAGCTTTTAAGGACAGGGGGGGCTAGCCCCCAGGAGATGAACTTGATGTGTGCGAACGTAGCGCACGAGTACAAAACTTCCCAAACGGCTAACAAAGACTTAGAAATTATTCTTTATTATTATTATTATTTCAGTCAGTTAAGGAAATTAAATATTTATGGAAGTCTGAATAGAAGTGAGAAACGTTAATGTATACTCTCTGCTGATGTGAAAAAGAGCCAAAGCTGTCAAAGAGATGAGGGACCATCTTCAAAGTGCAATGCTGAAACAAATAATGCAAACAATAAAATGTAACTTACAGGGCTTGACATTAATGATGTCCCGTCGTCCCGGGAAAGTAAAAAAAAATGCACCGGACGATGGCTTTTAACCATTTTTTCTTTTTCTCTTTATGTATTTATTCATTTTACATTTTATATGGGCTTCACGGTGGCAGAGGGGTTAGTGCGTCTGCCTCACAATACGAAAGTCCTGAGTAGTCAGGGTTCAATCTCGGGCTCAGGATCTTTCTGTGTGGAGTTTGCATGTCCTCCCCTTGACTGCGTGGGTTCCCTCCGTTTACTCCGGCTTCCTCCGACCTCCAAAGACATGCACCTGGGAGAGGTTGATTGGCAACACTAAACTGGCCCTATGTGTGTGAATGTGAGTGTGAATGTTGTCTGTCTATCTATGTTGGCCCTGCGAGGAGGTAGCAACTTGTCCAGGGTGTACTCCGCCTTCCGGCCGATTGTAGCTGAAACAGGCACCAGCGCCCCCCGCGATCCCAAAGGGAATAAGCGGTAGAAATGGATGGATGGATACATTTTATATTAAATGTCTTGGATTTTCCTCCCTCTGAAAATCCTATGAAATGTTTAACAAGCCATCCTATAATAATCCAACAGACAAATCAATGCAATAAAACAAGTATATTTTTAATGATGTTTTTTTAAATTATTTTAACAATAGGCTAATGTATACTACTTTATATAGATTCTACAAGAAAGACAAAACTTAAAAACTAAATTATTTACAATTGCAGACACAAGGTTTTGTGCAGCTTTACCACAGAGTTGAGAAGGAGCAAAGATCTTCACTATTTGTATGTGAAAATCACAAAGATATCTTCTGGGGGAGGACGACGCCCCTACAGGTATTTGGTGCGCAAACTTTCAGCCCCACCTAAAACAAAATTTACCAGCCACCACTGATTATGATGCATTCTCATTTTAGGCAAAGTATAAGACAATACTCTCTTAACAGTATAACTGTAACCAGGAATAATTCTTCAATTAACAATATTCAAATACTAACTTTGTTGGGTAAAACAGACTTTGGTTTTATTCTGAATCCAGTGAAACAGATTGGTGGTTTTAGCAGATTATAAAGACTTTCAGGTGTTTATATATGTTTAAGTATTTGGCAGACACTTTTATCCAAAGCAACATACATGAAAAATACATATAAAACAATCACTGTAAACATGATCGTTTACGGGAAGAATGTAATAGAAAATATCAATACAAAGTGTCAAGACAAAATAAACTCTCTGCTGTTGCAGCAACAATACAGTCTATTGGTCAGTAAGATATATAGATATCCAATACATTCATACATTGTTTACGTAGGATATACACATGTATATATAACCTAATCATATTGTTTCCTCAACTTAAAAATAGCTAATCGTTTTTCCACCTTCTCTGGGATTATTATTCCCAGTTTTGATCTTGGACGTCTGGTCACTTATAGCATATAAGAATATTATATTACTGTTAAGCAAACTTTGAACACGCCAAAACATGTGTCCTTTATCATAGTTACAGGTATGACAAAAAAGCGCGGGAAAATCAGTGGTATTCAGTGAGATAAAATGTGCTGACAGTTCATTGCTCCTGCCAAAAGAATTGCACTGAATGGAATGGATCACCACTCCAAGATGGCGGCCGCGCGTCTCATCTCGTCAGCGCCAGTAAGCAGTAGCGCTCCTTACGCTATGAAGTGAGGGGACACTGAGTGAATAATGGCAGGTTATATGATTATTTATTTTAAACTCTTATTCGGGCCACTTTAAAATGAATATTTCGTCACGTATTTGTAAAAAAAATAAAATAAATAAAAATAAAATTTTACGCCAAATTATTTAGGGGGGCTTAAGAATATTTTAGGGGGGCTTGAGCCCCCCTAAAATAGGCCTAGTGACGCCCCTGAGTATATATACATATATATATATATATATATATATATATATATATATATATATATATATATATATATATATATATATATATATATATATATAGACTTCAATTGTTTCTGTCTGTTGCCCTCATTTGGACACTCCTGCTCTAAATGAAATGTTTGAAGTCAAGTTTGCATGTTTCCGGTCTCCATCATGCAAGACACTGCTTCTAAGAGCATTCGTTTTGGAGTGTAGGTACAAGTGATTCTCTCCCCTGCAGGCCAGGACAGATAATTGCTCATCACGCTCGCATGGAAGTGCAACAATTTGTTGTGTAGAAGGAAGGAAGAACTAACGACCTAATCAAGCTACATCAAGGCGGTGGAAGATTGCTGTGTGACCTGCACCATCCATCTGCCGGGCCGCCTTTTAATCTCGTTCTCATTAAGGACCCGCCACATCTCCAATAAATAATACATGGAAATGAGGAAATAAATAAGACCTGCAGCAGGCCTGCTCCTCTGGCTGCTAAATAAAAATGAACACCCAATTGTCCTCATTGAGTGTAATTAGTTAAATGAGACTGTGAGGCTCATGCTGCAGACACATTGGAGTCCAAATGAAATAACTACATTGAATTTATTAACACCGGTCAATAGCGTCACTCCCCTGAGTCCCGCTAGTTTAATTTCCCGTGATATTTGCCCGCCTGGCCGCCATCGATTGGGCCTGAAATTAACTTATTTTTCAATCAGGCTCGGTGTGCCCCAGGGTCGCATCCCCCTTGCAGATTCCACTCCCTTTAACGGCCACAAGAACCAATCAGGTGGCATAAAAACGAAATAAAATGATCAAGGATAAAAACAAGCCTAGAAATATAGTATAAGTGATGGTTTTATATCCAACAGTATTCATCCTCACATGCAGTCTGGCACCCTTCGCACCTGTAGGCTGGACTTTCAACATGTAGCAATGGACCATAATACAAATCAACAGTTTGAACCACACAAGTGATTTTGGGTGAGTCTAATGTTGCAGGCATCATGTTGCGTCCATGAGAGAGTAGAACAACATTCATGAAGACTTTTTTAAAAAACCCTCATGTATTCATAGCAGCTACAGTAACCTTATGTGAAAACTAGGACTTTGTTTGAATATTTCATGAAGTGATTGTTTGGCATACAATTAGATGGGGCCTGCATATCCCTAACATAGGGCCACATTGAAGTCATGGTTGCCCTCAGAGGGCTCTTTGTAACAGTGAATGTAAGAATATAAAAGTAAAATCGACTCATCATGTTTTTGCCTATGTATTTGGTTATTTGATTTTTGTATGTACAAATTGATGGATAACTTGCTTTGAAACCGTAAGTCAAGGTGACGAACAGATATTTAAGTACTTATTGTTATTTTTGCAAACTATCACACGGTTTAGAATAATTAGGCGTGCTAATTTTTATTTTTATTTGTATTTTTGTATCACATTCGATTCCTGTTTTTTCCAAAATCTTTTTCTTTTTTTTTCTATTTTTTTTTGACACATTAATAAAACCCCCCAAAATTTTTTTAGGCCATCTCTCTGCTTACTTGGTGCAGGTATGTGTCACATGTCAGCAACCAAAAGTATGTTTTGTAACCTGTAAGCTGTTTTGTTAAGGTGTTATTATTATACCAAATAATACATTGCAAAAATCTGTTTGAATCGAGAATCATGTTGAATCGAGTATCGATTATGAATCAAATCCTCAACCCAAGAATCGGAATCAAATGGTGAGGTGCCCAAAGATTCACACTAAATATTTGTATATATAAAAATGTAAAACATATGAAATTTCATGTAATACATACATTTCTTATGCTGGCCACGCTAAATGATGTGTCGGGCCCTTGAGTTTGACAAGTGTGCACTGGCGGTACAGTTTGAGAATCACCGCCTTAGAGTAACGCCAAAGTGTATACTTTGTGCATGTATCTGCATGGTCAATTTAAAATGCATGCATTGTTGGCAGATGTACCATATTGACCCCGATATACAGCAAGACGACCCAATATTTTTCAAGACATGTTTTTGGACAAATGTTTTCTAAGACCAATAGATACTCATTTTGGTAACAATATTTTTCATAGCTTATTTGAACAACAACAAAAAATGTTTTATCAAAACATGAACAAAATTTTGCTATCCACAGCTCATAATTCATATTAAGACAAAAAAAACTATTTTGTATTTCAGTATACTTTTCTTTCTGGTCTATCGCACATCATTAAGTCAACTATAAAGGCTGTCAAACAATGCTTAATATTACATATTTCACTCACTGACACTGCAGATGAGACAAACCTGTTTATATTTATTTAACAAAACTCGGTCTCACATTCTTCATGAAAATATGAAGTGCTCTGTCTTTTATTACACCTCTTATAATATTCATATGATATCATGGCTGAAATCTACTCTAATTGGATAAAGCATCAAAGAACCTCTGCGATGAGGTGGCGACTTGACCAGGGTGTACCCCGCTTCCGCCCGATTGTAGCTGAGATAGGCACCAGCGCCACCCGCGTCCCCAAAGGGAATAAGCGGAAAAAAATGGATGGATTGATGGATCAAAAAACCTGTATTTAATACCTAACTCACTTTCTTATAAAGGACGTTACAGTAACCTTTGTTACAATATGTTATTTATGTCATTCCATGTGGACATTTTCTACACCTCCAGATTTCAGCATATGCAAGATTTTACAACTTGTTTTATTTTTAATTGATTTTAAATATTTACAATAAGTGATGGTTATGGTGTTGGAGACCCCTGTTTCTATGGTGTACTACACTGACAACATTAGGACAAACAGAATATAAGACAACCGTTTTTTCAAGACATGCTATCGGACAAGTGTTGTTGTTGAGACAATAATATAGAAACATTTTAAAGTTACAATATAGAAACTCATATTTTATGATGTACGATGATGACTTAAATATAAGATGTCCTTAAATATAAGACATACCCTCATTTTCAAGATTTGTTTTAGGACAACATTTTAGGAACAACCTCAAAATATCACATGGTGTACCGGGCCGCAGAATAATTTTTTCTTCATTTTTATTTAAAAAAAAAAAAAAAAATAATAATAATATATATATATATTTTAATTAAATCAACATAAAAACACAATATACCCTTACAATTAGTGCACCAACCACAAAAACCTCCCCTTTTCATGACAAAAACGTCCCTTTTTCATGACAAAGAAAAAACAAAAAGAAAAAAAGATTCCCCTACCCCCGGGCCGCGGGACAAATTATTAAGCGTTGACGGTCCACGGATACAAAAAGGTTGGGGACCACTGGTGTACTGTATTTATGCCAATAAACAAAGTTGCACACTTGGCAATGTTGACTGACCCTCTTTTGTCACAGGTGTGGTTTCAGAACCGCAGAGCCAAGTGGAGGAAGAGGGAGAAGTGCTGGGGTCGCAGCACCGTCATGGCGGAGTATGGCCTCTATGGTGCCATGGTGCGACATTCAATCCCTCTGCCTGAGTCCATCCTCAAGTCTGCCAAGGATGGCATCATGGAGTCCTGTGCTCCCTGGTTGTTAGGTATGAACTACCTCATCTGTCTGGCTGCCTGTGACTTATGACTGTATGACTGACCAACATGCTATACATACATACACGCAAAACCCACTTACACTCATATTGTACTGTACTGTACTGTACTGTACCATACATACATTCCTGCATACATACATACATATTGTACTGTACCATACATACATACCATATATATAGTTATGGTCAAAACTTTACGTACACTTGTAAAGAACATAATGTCATGGCTGTCTTGAGTTTCCAATAATTTCTACAACTCTTATTTTTTGGGATAGAGTGATTGGAGCACATACTTGTTTGTCACAGAAAACATTCATGAAGTTTGGTTCGTTTATGAATTTATTATGGGTCTACTGAAAATGTGACCAAATCTGCTGGGTCAAAAGTATACATACAACAATGTCAATATTGTGTTACATGTCCCTTGGCAAGTTTCACTGCAATAAGGTGCTTTGGTAGCCATCCACAAGCTTCTGGCAAGCTACTGGTTGAATTTTTTGACCTTTTTTCTTGACAAAATTGGTACAGTTCAGCTAAATTTATTGGTTTTGTTACATAGACTTGTTTTTTTCATCATTTTTTACGTGTATAAGTCAGGACTTTGGGAAGGCAATTTTAAAACCTTAATTCTCGCCTGATTTAGCCATTCCTTTACCACTTTTGACGTGTGTTGGGGTCATTGTCCTGTTGGAACACCCAACTGCGCCCAGGTTCCAACCTCCGGGCTGATGATTTAGGTTGTCCTGAAAAATTTGGAGGTAATCCTCCTTTTTCATTGTCCCATTGAAAGCACCCGTTACATTGGCAGCAAAACAGACCCAGAGCATAATACTACCAACACCATGCTTGACGGTAGGATGGTGTTCCTGAGATTAAAGGCCTCACCTTTTCTCCTCCAAACATATACTGGGTATTGTGGCACAACAGCTCAATTTTTATTTCATCTGACATCAAATGGAAAAAGATAAGACCTTCTGGATGAAAGTTCTATGCTCAGATGAACACAAATCACTACTTCCGTCCATACAATCAACAGGACACTCATTAGACACATATCATGTAACATTTCATGAATGCCTGGTCCTGCAGGTCAGGGGTGTCCAAACTTTGTGTGTGTGTGTGTGTGTGTGTGTGTGTGTGAACTATTAATCTGAACAAATTTGAGCTATTTATCTATTCTCTTGGTGCCTTTAATATCCCCCCACTCTACCTCTCACCATTTCTTTCTGTTTCATTAAACTTTCTACAATGTGCCACCGGCCACTAAAAACAAGCCGTGGGCCCAAATAGCCCCCTGCTTCTATTTGGACACTTTTGCTCGAGGCAGACATGATCCTTATTAAACTGTTTGAATGAGATACCCTATTGACCCAAGTATAACATTTGTTCCAAGAAAAACGTTGAAAAGTTGGGTCGTCTGAAATTATTTTCTTTTCTTCGTGCTACTCACAAGGATGCAGCCGTGACATAGAGACCTGCTGGACAATTTTTTTTATAAAAGTTGCTAGCAAGTTAGCAAACAACAGATGAAGAGCTATGAAGCTAATTAAGCTAATAAATGGGTTGTACTTGTATAGCGCTTTTTTACCTTCAAGGTACTCAAAGCGCTTTGACATTACTTCCACATTTACCCATTCACACACACATTCACACACTGATGGAGGGAGCTGCCATGCAAGGCGCCAACCAGCACCCATCAGGAGCAAGGGTGAAGTGTCTTGCTCAGTACACAACGGACGTGACGAGGTTGCTACTAGGTGGGAATTGAACCCGGGACCCTCGGGTTGCGCACGGTCACTCTCCCACTCCCCCACGCCACTGACCAATTAAGTCACAGAACCGCCCAGCAGTCGAGAAACTGATATTTTACCTTTCCTTTCATGCATGAATTTTGATAACCTACTTTGATACTAGAGATGATGTTTTTTTAACAGCATTTTCCAGTACTGTCAACTGAAACATATTTTTTTTACATTGTGGGACCGTGATATCTGAAAACTATTGCAACGTTCTCGTAAAAAGTATGTTTACATTCAAATAACATAAAATAATATATCTGCAGCCAAAACTTTTTGCAAATGAAGTATTATTCAAAATAGTCCCATCACACATTATAGTCAAAATTTAGCTAACGATGCATATGTACAACTTAGTGGACTCAAATCACAAAATCAGTACTCAGAGATGTTAACAAATATATTATTCAGTTGTTGTTTGATACTTTAATACCTGCAACCTTCATTGCCTAGCTTGTGTTTAAGGAGTTATTTTTGCATCAGTTCATTTTTGATTACAACTCACAATTCAAACAAAAAAGCCTTTCCTATACCAGTGTTACTTAACCTTAGGGCCCATTGTTGGGCCGCCAACACTCCCTAGAAGGCTGCCAAACATTATCTTTCTCAGCTGTGGTACATTTCGGCCGCAGTGGTATTTTGTTGTAATACACTTTCCCACCAATTGTGGCAGTAATGACATTATTAGACAAAGGCACTGTTAACACTGCACACCAAATCTGAGTTTTTTGCCCTGAAGTGACCCAGAACAGATTTTTTTTGCCAGTCTAAAGTGCTTCAAATCGTTCAAATCGTTTGGTATCAGATTCAGGCCACATCAGGAGGTAGTATTGAATCCGATCAGAATCTGATCTTTCCAAATGGGACTTCAGTCTCAACACAATGCGACCCGAATGTTACTTTTTCGGCAGCTTTGGGCGAGTTACGTCATTTGTGTGCGCGGGGAAAGACGCAGTCGCCAGCAGAAGTGGGTATTTCATCCTATATCCGGTTTCGGTTGGCAAAGTTTTTTTGAGACGACCAAATTTTTGATGCATCACTTGTCAATAGTGCTCAAATAATAGGTTGTATGTAATATATGAACATATATATTTATTTATCTATATATTGTATCCTTTTATTCCCAAAAATTGTTGATGTTTAAAGAACCGGAATTTACGCTGTGGCGCATTTGCTTAAATGTAAAAAATATATAATATATAAAAAAATTAAGTTCACATAGATCCACGCTGATGTTCATGTCTCCTCTAACAGCTATTAAAAGATTAGAACCCTCCTTGATATATTACACTATATACATCCATGCATACATTATATGACTTTCATTTACTTTCACCTAAAAAAACATTAATTTTTAAGGTGTTGCAAATTTAATTTTATTGTGTAGTCCGGGTCAACTTCTTTTGTTTTCACTTCATCAAAGAGCACATGCAAGTGACGTCGAGGCCACATTCGAGGCCATATTGGGGCGACGTTGAGGCATGTGCGCATTTACACTGGAGTCTGATAAAAATCACATTTTACGTGCAGTGTTAACAGTCAGCTGGAAAAAAATCAGATCTAAAAAAAAATAAGATTTGGGCCACTTTGGCCTGCAGTGTAACAAACGTAGTCAAAGTCTGGAGCTGAAGACATGGAGTTTTTAAGCCGCAATAATTACGACTAAAGTGGTGAGGCTGTGTTTTGATTTGCATTTAAATGTCTTTGACAATTGAGTTAAAAAACATTTTCCTTATTAATTTAGCTTATTTATTTTAGCAAAACATAATTGTATGTAAATCTAGTTTTCTCACCTATTTTCTAATCAGCCTGACCTAAGCCTAATGTTTATGTATGATTATAGATATCATTTTTAAATTTGATTAAAATCCAGAGTAAGATTTCTTATTCAGAATTAATATTTGAGTGAGCCTCAGACCACTTTTTCGTGGAAAAGTTGGACCCGAGGTCAAATATCTGGCCTATACAATAGTTTAATCTACAAAAAAACAATAGTAATATTAAAAGAAATGAAAAAAAAAATAAGCATTGTGTGTGTCTGAAAAGGAGCAGGAAGAACCAAATGCATATATTCCCTTGCTCCATCGCTCGGATAATTCGTTTATTAAAACAACAATACGGTACATTATCACCTGATACTTGACAATATTAAGTATATTAACAGGAGACATCCATGAATTTTCTACCACTTGTCCCTCTTTTGGTCGCGGGGGTGCTAGAGCCTATCCCAGCTGCATTCAGGCAGAAGGCGGGGGTGCTGGAGCCTATGCCAGCTGCATTCAGGCAGAAGGCTACGTACATCCTGAACAAGTGGCCACCTCATCACAGGGTCAATACAGATAAACAGACACCATTCAAAGTTAAAGTACCAATAATTGTCACACACACGCTAGGTGTGGCGAAATTATTCTCTGCATTTGACCCATCACCCTTAAACACCCCCTGGGAGGTGAGGGGAGCAGTGGGTGTCTGCGCCCAGGTATCATTTTTGGTGATTAACCCCCAATTCCAACCCCTGATGCTGAGTGCAAAGCAGGGAGGTAATTCGTCCCATTTTTATAGTCTTTGGTATGACTCGACTGGGGTTTGAACTCACAACCTACCGATCTCAGGGCGGACACTCTAACCACTAGGCCACTCACATTCACACACTAGGGCCAATTTAGTGTTGCCAATCAGTCAATCTTTGGAGGTGGGAGGAAGCGGGGAGAACATATTTAATTGCATTCACACATACTTACAATAATAAACCCACTCATCATTTCATTTTATGTATAAATGCATCTTCCTTTGTGTTATACCTGTTACCGATATTGTTTTTGTATCATGCTTTGTATTTTCCGAACTATAAATGTGCCTTTTAACCTAGTGCCCCTAATGTACGGAATAATTCTGGTTGTGGATACCGACCAAGAAGTCATTTTATTTGGTATATGGTGTAATGATAAATGTAACCAGTTGATGGCAGTCACACATAAGAGATACGTGTAGACTGCAAAATGACGCCAGTAATCAACACCAAAACTTTAAATGTCCCTTTAAGAATATGGCACATTACACACGGAGCTAAAAAATCTGTCACAATGTTTCAGTATGACTTTGGTAAACTATTAAGTCGCGCCGCTTCATGGATTGTCGAAGCATTACGGCTACTGTAGTCAGACGTATTGTGCTTACACATATGGTACCCATGAGCAAACATTTTACCCGGCGTTTTGTTTCTCAAAATTATGTAAAACCAACTTTTCTTATCTGCTGGTACCTGCTGATGTGTATTTGGGATCTACATAAGCCCTAAAAAATTTGCACACGTTCGCCTTTTCATCCGTGAATCGCCGTAGCCGATAAGCTTCTTCTTTTTCTCTATCTTACTGTTATGGGGCGTAAAATTTCAGTAGACTCGCTATGAAAGTGCTAAAACTACCAGTGTAGTGGGTTTGCATAATTCATCCACAGAACTTTGGTCATTAGAGAGTTCCGTTCGGACGATTTTTCACAGGAAACATTTCTGGTGTTTTTGTTGCACTAGGGAGCCACGGATGAGAAGATGCTGCTCCGTTATTAATTTAAGTAAAGTCTGAATGTCATTAAAATAGTTAGCTTTATCTTTTGACACTTCTTCATCTCCCGTCCTTGCATGCTACACCGGTACAACAAAAATGATGTGGAAAAGCCGCTGTCAAAGGTGAGCCACATAAATAAGACCGCCCACAAAAAGGCGCATCAGGAAGCGACCGTCAGAAACCGACTTGAAGATGGTCTGTAAAACATAATCGATGCAACGTTTTACCAAAGAACCACCATTACATGTTATGTAGACCACAAGGAAGTGTTTTCAATTTTAAAAAAAATCACAATACGCCTTTTGTATGAAAATAAACCTAACTAGACCCACTCATTGGCTGTGCGCCTTATTATTCGGTGTGCCCTATGGTTCGCAAAATATATTTTTATTTTGCACTTACAACAGCTGGCCACTGATTGGTAATGTATGACAGGACACCATTGTCGATTATAGCAACACATATTTCACATTAAGACTCGTGTCTATGAAATAAAAGCTTTTGAATAGCACTTTATAGTGAGCAGGGTCTTATATTTGGGTCAATTTGGTACATGAAAGACATTATTGTGCCTCCACTGTTGTCTTTGTGTTCTAAAGCGCGACTGTCTTTGCTTGCTGTTTTCAGTTCAAGATGGCTTACCAGTCAGCAGACGCTATTCTAAATCTGAATACCCGCAACTCTTTGCAGGGATGCACAAGAAGTCCATGGAGGCTCCAGCACCCCCTGAACTGCCGCCGCCGGCTGCCAAGTGCAACGAGACCCCGCGGCCGAGCTCTCAGAGACCTGAGGACTCGGAGAGGGTGGAGCGGATGTCAAAGGGCAAGTCGTCCATTTCTAAAGAGGAACTGAGAGAGAACAGCATTGCTGCCCTCAGGGCCAAAGCACAGGAGCATAGTGCCAAAGTGCTGGGGACGGTTTGTCACGGTAGCTCACTGGAGGACGAGGAGGAGCAGGAGGAGAAGCCCAGCGATCCTCTGAGTCCTGCGGAGGAGAAACAAAGTAAGGACTGACACAGCAAACTGCTTCCTACACTCAACTCACCTCTCACCTCTGCTTGGTGGGGAATATGAGCTGCAAACGCACTTTTCCTGCCTAAAATACTCACAAAACTTCCATCCTGAAGATGATGGTTGTATCAGCAGAGCTCTGTGGTCCTTTACTGACTGTGGAAACATCCTTTTTTAAGGAACGTGTTTATAGTCCTGTGTTCTGCTGTATCCATTCATTGTGATCACTTGTTTCACTTCAAAGTGTGTAACTCACTAAGCATCCAATGGAAATAACACCTTCATTATTATATTAAAAGTCAATTAAATAGGTGATTTTATGTATCATATATTTGTTTATTATAATAAACTATATGATGACTTTTCTCCGTCTACCAATGAATGAGTAACTTTTCCCTGTCCATTGACATTGATTTTCCAAAATGACATCCATTAGAGCACCTATGTTGTCTTTGAATAAACTGCAGTTTATTCAAATTGGTTGGAACTAAAGTGTCAGCTTGGGTAAAAAGGCTCATTTACGGCCTTCAAGTGCTTCGATGTGAGATGTCTGAAGCAGTAGCGTAAAGACTGCCAACAAGTATTTGGATCAATTTAAAAGCATGGATAAACGTGTTCAAGTCATTTGAAAGCAGGCATCCTCTGCTCGTGATAGCGGCTTTCACTATTTCACCCCTCCTCCTCCCTAGTTTCCTCTCAGATACAACGGATTAGAACCAACACAGGCATGCAACCAGAGGGTAGGAGTGAGGAGAAGGACATCAACAAGTATCTTCTGCAGGATGAGAAAAGAACATTATTTTCCTTGAATGATGGACACCAGAAAGTCCCATTTAATAAAGTTAAGTGGACAAAATGATAAAAATATTGTTATAGTAGCAATGGTCTTAAAAAAAGAATATGCAATATAAAAATAATTTTACAATGTCTTTTTATAAACAAAAGATTAGATACAAAAATAATGTAAAATATTGATACAAAAAAACGAAATGTTGAAAATTTTACGTTTTTATACTGTGCGACTCATTAAATACAATTGTGTGCAATTGTGCATGTCCAAAGTCATGCACCTGGGGATAAGTTGATTGGCAACACTAAATGGTCCCTAGTGTGTGAATGTGAGTGTGAGTGTTGTCTGTCTATCTGTGTTGGCCCTGCGATGAGGTGGCGACTTGTCCAGGGTGTACCCCGCCTTCCGCCCGATTGTAGCTGAGATAGGCGCCAGCGCCCCCCGCGACCCCGAAAGGGAATAAGCGGTAGAAAATGGATGGATGGATGGATGGTGTGCAATTGCATAATTTGCACATTTTCAAAGTAATGAAATGTCTACTTAATACTTTATTTAAAGAATTTTTTTTTTTTTCTTTCAAACACACAAAAACAGTTAAACAATGTTGAGTGAAATCAATGTTTATCTAGTTTATTATTTTGATATGAAAAAATAAGTAAGAGATCAATGAAAAATAAAATACTTGGATTCTAATTAATTGCAGTTATGTGCAGTGAAACACACTTAAAAGAACCATTTTTTGTTCCCTGCTATATATAATACATTTGGTCAAATTTCATGTTTGTAAATGTTATTGTAAATGCCAGTAAAAAAAAATATAAATACAAATACAACTTTAAATAAATGTTACCTACAGTAGTTAAACATTCAAAGAATGTCACCGTTGGCTCAGATCAAACAGTATTATTGTAATATTGTTCAAAATAGAAAAATAAGAGATACATTTAAAAAAAAAAATTAAAATATTTTAATAATTACAATAGCTATACACACAAAAACTAAGTCAATGTTGGATCATGTTCATGTTTATGATCATACTTAGTAGCATGCTTTTTTATTACATAGTTTATCATTACATTGTTAATATTAGAAAAAAAATAATTTGTTAATAAAATACATTTTTAATTAATTGTTACAAAGCTATATAAGTAAACATTGATTGATATTAGTTAGGCACTGTATGAATTGGCTCAAGTTCATTTTTTTATGTTTTTTCATTGGGTAATAATAGAAAACTATGTTATAAATAAAAATATAAGTTTAATTAGTTTTTACACTTATACTAGTTAAACACACAAACAAAATAAGTCAATGTTGGATAAAGTGTAGGCAAATTTTATTTTATTTTATTATTTTCATTTTCATTCACCACCAGTTAGACAACATATGTATAGTTTTAAAATCTTTAAAATATTTTTTTTTACAAACTCGGGCCTAATTGCTTAAACAATGTATTTTTTGTATTCTATTATTATCATGTATGCAATGACAACGCTAATGCGTTTACAGTCAGGTCATAAGGCATTCAAGTGAGGCTCATCTCCAAGAGTTTCATCCAAATTCCTCTATTGAGGCCAAGACATGTAGAGAGTAAGGATTAATCCATTAAGTGCCATGCTAGTTAATCATCTGAGAGGTTATGATCATAGATTTGTGCAAGATCCAGCTGTTTACACTAGAAACCATGAGGTCCGGAGGTCATTTTGCTTGTCCAGCGTGCTTGAAGAACATCACAGGAGGAGGTTCCATTCGGAAGATATTATACAGTAGTAGATTTTTTCTCTCATCATTGTGTAAAGTGTGATGACAATGGAGTCTGGCATGTTTTAAAATTGATGGTGTGCTGCCCTCTACTGCTTCAATTAATCAGTGCACGTCCATTCTGCAGTTGAAATCCATCCATCCATTTCCTACCGCTTTCCCTTACGGGGTCGCAGGGGGTGCTGGAGCGATTTTTTTAAAAATAGGAATTAGTATGTGAACATTTATATAATTGTATATAGCACCAACTTACATTTTGTAACACACCACAGGTGTAGAGAATAAATAATAATCATAAAAAACGTTTTATGGATACATATGTGCATGGTGTTTATCCAAACATTGTTATTTAATATATTTATTCAATACATGCATGTACATTTTATACGAGTAAATGTATTCATTTTTTTTCAATTATTTATTTGTATTATTTGTATTCATTTATTAGTATAATCAATTTGTATTTAAACCACAACCACTCTTACCACCATCCATCCATCCACCCATGTCCCTTTTGGGATCGCGGGGTTGCTGGAGCCTATCTGTATATTATTATTATTTATTTAAGTTTTTCTCTCTTGTGCAGTACATAATATTACCGCATGATGACAGTATTGAGCTATACAAAAACTAACTTATTGAGCTAAGATCCAAAAGTTATGTAAATGTCATTGTTGAGATATTAATTAACACTTGGAACTCATCTCCATTATCAGCTTTTATAGTTATGATAAAGATACGTGAAAAATCTAAATATTGTTGCGAACAACTTACTTCCTCTACAAAGCTAAAAGACGAACACTAATAATGATATTGGCAATGTGCGACCTCCTGCGGTTGCAATAAACAAAACATGCACATAACACGGAGAAAAACATAAATAATAGTCAATTATCTTATTTATACGTATGTCTCATTGAAATTGATTCACAGAATTAACAACAAAGTAATCCTGTGCTGTGATTTGAAAAGCCGTAATGTGACATGATGATCAATATTTACCATCTGTTGAGATGAGGCTGTCTTCTGTCTGTGGATTCATGGAGGCAGGATGGATGCTGCTGGTTTTAAATGAGGTGTCCCGACTCCACCCATCCATCAGTCTAGAACCTTCCTAGGGAGACCACACACCATAACATTGTAGAAGCATTTCTGTCACTGAAATAGCGGAAGTATAATATGACTTTGTGCTCTTTTTGATGCAACAGTGATTCTTCAAATAGGGTGCTAATCAATGATTTTGTCTTTGCCGTGCACTCAACAATACACAATACTCTTTAGATAATGGCCAGCTAAATATTTTATAACCTAAGTGGAGATGCAGCACAAGCAGGAACCAAGCTTTGTTTACCACAGTGGGGCTCATTTGGAACAATTGCATGTACAAGCAGCCTAAACGTGCTCCAAGTGTCTAGAAAATCTGTCGCTAGATGCACATTTCCTAAAATAGCAGCCAAGGGCATTTACTTATTTAAAGGATTTGTGACAGGAGGGCTTTGTTTGTGCTCGTACGTTAACTTGCTTACTAGCTAACACATACAGCCTACAGTATACCAGTGATTCTCAAACTGTGATACGCCAAATAAGTCTGTAAATATGTACTGTATATGGAGAATCATTGATTATGATTTTTGTGCATTGTGTGTATTGTTACATCCATCCATCCATCCATTTTCTACCGCTTATTCCCTTTTGGGGTCGCGGGGGGGGGGGGGCGCTGGCGCCTAGTGGCCAACAATATTAAATATACTTGGTAAATAAAACCTTCGCTTTGTTTTAAATGAATACTTAGGCCCAGTACGCTACTGTATTGTATTGTTTATTGTAATACTTGAAAAGACAAGTGTTTTCTGAAGTAATACTTGGTGAAAAAAGTTTGAGAACCTTTACTTTGTACAGTATTATACTCTTGTTAGCTTACAACAACAACATCGTTTAACAAATGATATTAACAAATGGCCTATGTGTACCTGTTGATTTTTGAGAGCTAAAACTGACATTTACCATAAAGTACCTCACATATATTATAGCTTACCTATTTACCAAATCTACAAAGAGGACATTTTTTAATCATTTCCAAAATGTATAACTACATTATATTTTGGCCACAGATTGGACAAGCGGTAGTAAATGGATAGTTTTTCTTTCTATCCAACTTAGTAATTTATAATCAATCCATAAGTCACAATGTACCTATTTAGTATACATGCAGTGCCTCACTTTGCCACCAGGAGGGTAACCGGCTTAACCATGAGATGTTCAAAAACGAAGTAATAAAATTAAATAAGTTTTAATATTTATTTTTTGATCTATGCGTTCTATGTGATTTTGGTGTGGTTCCTGTATGTATTGATAATTTTCATGGCCAAAATTGCGGAAATTCTTTGTTTCCTGATGAAAATAACAAGGCAGACGAGAAGTGAGGCAGGCAGACACAGTAGTGCTTCCACGGTTACACACAAGGTGTATTGAATGTGTGCATGTGAGGGGGCAAGTGCTTGTTGCCATGGGAAAAGGTGGGGGAAAGGCAGGCCATGAGGCAGCAAGTATCTCTGCCTCAAAATAGTGGGCGATGTATCAAAAAGTTTATGAACTGCCAACACCTGTTAACCCTTAAGAAGTAGAAGAACAAAACAACAGACAACAGCCGCAAACTGTGACGCTTTTTTGCCCTAAAAATTTGATTTCTAAAATAAGGATTTTTTTCGAGAATGGACTTTGAATCAAAGCGAGAAGTCATTAATACTGGGAGACCAACGCCAGAGCTGCCAGATTTGATTCAAACGTGTGTGGTCCGAGGACAGAAAATAATGCGTTCATTTAAAAAGGATTCGAAAAGAATGGCTTTGTGACTGTGCTATAAAACACGTCTTTATTGCTGACAAATGCCACTTGCTTTTTGGTGAAACAGGAGCTTGCATTTTGTGGCAATTATCTCAATTGAGAAAGAAAGACTATTAAAACTCAAAGAAAAACATAAAGAGGAGGACTTCTACAACAAAGCCATTGAGATCTTCATCCAGAAAGAAAGGCGAATGGACTTCATTTACAAGTAAAGGTAAGATATACTGTCTAGTGCAAGGGTGCCCAAACTATGGCCCAAGGGCCGAATGCGGCCAGCTAGCGCCCAAAATCCGGCCAGCGGGAAGTCCCAAGTAAAACAATTAGGGCTGGGCAACGATTAAAAATTTTAATCAAAGTTAATCGCACTATTTCTCCGATTAATCGCGATTAACTGCATTGTATAGGCAAAGCCCAATAATGAATTCAAAAGTAGTGTGTAGTGCACCTTTATTGGAATATTCTCCCACATGAACAAAAGCGCCAAAACATATGTTGTGCAAACACAATTTAAATCAGTCCTTGTTAAACAGTTGCAGTTAAATAGCATATTTTATCAAAATCAACTCAAAAATACAAACATTTAAGCTTATTGCCACTGCCAGGGTATTTAAGTTATCCTGTTTGTTATGGAAAATAAATATAATCTACATACAAATCTCTGAGCCACAATCATAACATCTGAACAGGCAATTTCTGAGGTAACAGCCGAAACATTTTTTTTTATCAAGGATCTTATGTTTAAAAAACCTATATTATAGGTACTGGGCTGTTTTAGGGAATTTTTGATCAAATTATCCGTAGTAGCAATATTAATAATGTTGTGTTTATTCTGCATAGTGCACTTAAAATAATTATGACCATATCTAGGAATTGATATGATGGGAATTTTCCGATTGTTTGGTTGGTGCTTTGATAAACTGAACGCATATACATGGTACTATATTGTGATGTTATGAGCCAGGGAAAAAAAGAACTACCCTACCCAGGATGCAACAGGAGTGACGAGCATGCGCGGTAGCCCGGTATAGGTTGTGTCGCCATGACGGCATCTTGTATGTTGTGATATGCACGCTCTGAAAGCAAACGTTAAGAACTCAGCCAACACTCCTCGTCTGCATTATTCATAAATAGACAGACAACACTTATACTCCGCTGCTTCACAGGCTGCTGGATGTAGCCGGCAAAGTATTCCCATGCTAGTTAGCCGGTCTAGCGAGCACGCTTCATTCAGTCCAAAACGGCCCGATCTATCCACATTCAGAATTGTCTGGCGGTCGTAAGTGATCCCGGAGTGACCACGCTGTAAGCCAGCCATGAAATTTGCCGAATTGTCCGGTATTTTTGCCAAATGTTCCGTCCGGGCGCCGCCATCTTTATAAGAAAAGGCTTTAACAAAATAAAAGCATGTAAACAACATACGCAAATGTGCGATACAATAATTGTCGGCGTTAATAGATTGATGAGTTAACTCGTAATTAACGCATTAATTTGCCCACTCCTAAAAAAAATAAAAATAAAATACATTTTATTATTGTTATTATTTTTCTATTATTATTTTTTTAAATCTTTTCTTTCTAATTCATTTTCCACCACGTGTTACTCTCTGTCTCCTAGCCGCTCCGGTATATCACATTGTCTAAAAATGCATTTTCCCTTCGATAACATGACATCAGTGCGCTCGTGCTGCATGTCATGTCAGGCGAGCACGCAGCAAGTGCGCGCTCTTTCAGTCAATTAGTGCGAGAGGAATATATATATCTCTATATATATACAACCCGGCCCCCGGCCAAATCATTTTAACCCAATGCGGACCCCAAGTCAAAAAGTTGTCTGCTCTGCAGTTGGTGTGTTAACTGTGTGCTAAGTGTGTTGAAAAGTTTCTACCATCATACTGTGTGCTTTTGTGATTTTGAGCTGGTGCCATTGTATCATACTGTCATGTGTGTAAATCTGACTTGTGAATCATACTGTATGTTTGTAAATCTAACTAGTAGGTCAATGCCTCCCCAAACTCAAACCTCACTGCACGTCACTGTTTTGTACCAACTGTAATCTTTTAATGCTAAACATAGGGAGACCCTAATGTATTACGTTACAGTAATCGAGACGAGACACAACGAACGATAGACAAAATTATCTTAGCGTTGTTGGTGGACAAATTGGGACACATTTTGCACAGAGCTGAAAGAAGGCTGTTTTAGTAATACTCTTAATGTGTGACTCAAATGAGAGAGTTGTGTCGAAGACAAAACCGAGATTTTACACCGAGTCGCTTTGGACAGTTGTTTTATTCTTGAAATTTAAGGTGGTATCTGCAAACAAGAGCTGGTGTCGAGCAAGACCGATTATCAACATTTCCGTTGAAATGCAAAAAGTTGCTGGGCATCCATTGTTTGATTTCGTTTGAGACAAATCTCCAGTTGACTACAGTCTGGTGTGTTGGTCATCAGCATAACAGTGAAAGCTAACACAATAGTTGCCTATAGGGTCGTCTAGCGGCAGAGGCGGTCCTGGCTAGATTTACGCCCTGGGCGAACCTCCCACCCCCAACTTTTTTTAAACTTGGAACCTGATGATTGCTTTAGTCTTTTACTTTGATCCATGAGGAAGACATAGACTTGACATCATTAACTTTTTCATGACCGATGGTCAACTACTGCATTCGCCCGTCAATCAACCGGCCGCACCTAATAGACTTTTCCCCCTTCATTTTTGCACAACCCAATTAGTTACTGTACATGTGGGTATGTGGGTGTAATTTAATTTCAGGATTGAAATACCATTTATTTGAATGCAATTTGTGTTGCGTGGCCTCACGGGCCTGGTATCAGTCTATCTCTCCACCTTTCCACCCTGCCTCTTCTCACACACACAACCCCGGGCATCAAGCTGAGGTGTCAGTAGACGTTTTTATACAGAGCACCAATTTGCCCATCCTTTTGGCAGCTCGGTCATCGTTTTTATACAGAGTGCGGCACATTGGGGGTCTGTTTTGGCCCGCTATTTTTTTCCGCCTCGGAGGGTACACTTATTTCTGCCTCGAGTTCGATAAAAAACTTGGGCGGATATGTGCCGGACCGTGGGTGAGATGGTGGGAGGTGACTTTTGAAACAGCGGGAACATTATGCCCCCGTTTTAGAAAGACAGGCCGGCAAATGTGCCGCCTAGTGTACATAAAAAGGGCCACTAATGGAAATGAGCAGTAGTCGTTGTTTAGATTTATTTACATACTGATTGCGCCACGGGGGGTTGCCAACATTGCCTATAGCAAAAACCGGCCCTGCCAAGCGGCAGCATACTAATACCAAAAATTACAGGGCCAAGAACCAACCCTTGTGGAACTATGCAAGTGACCTTAACATACTCTGAGGTCATGTTGTTATGGGATACACAGTGCATTCTTTTGGTGGGATAGAAGCTAAACCAGGCACAAGCTAAGTCTTAGATACTGATACAGGATTTTGGTTCCTCTTCCTGGTTTTGGTCTGTCTTTCTGTGACTTCGATACTGCTTCAGAAACATGATCCTTGTTGGCAATGATGAAGGTCACCTGTCCTGGATTGCCAATCAAGTGGGTTTATCTGCCGGTGTTGTCTTTCTTCCGACACTGGTTCATTGTTACGATAATCGTTTTGTGCCTTTTTATGTTTCTGCCTTGATTATCCTATCTTGTCTTATCAAATCTTGTCAGGCCTCGCTCTGCCTTGTTCTTTTGCTAGCCCGAGATCTACTGCTGTAGCCACACTGGTGTGTCCTCAATTTTGGTACTGATTAAAAAGACCTTTTACTTGTACGTCATCTGCCGTCCCTGTACTTTGGGGTCATGCAGCCAGCAAAAAATAACTTGATTAATCATAATATTGATACAGTAACTTGAATAATTGTGTGGCGTGTATGAGAAAGTGAAAAGCAAATCGCACTTACTTCTTTAAAGCCAGCTTAGCTATTAGCATGCCTCTACTTGGCTTGTTCTTGGTGGCTAACAGGTTTAGCCTTGTCATTACAGTGATAGTGTCACTTGATAATTGTTCTTAAGATACTAAAAATGCAGTTTATTTGTCATAAAAGAGGTGATTATTATTAACTTTGGGGACTTTGTCGATACATAAATAGCTGCTAGCCCCAACCTCCCTCCACAAGGGGTTAGTGCGTCTGCCTCACAATACGAAGGTGCTGAGTAGTCCGGAGTTCAATCCCAGGCTCTGGATCTTTCTGTGTGGAGTTTGCATGTCCTCCCCGTGACTGCGTGGGTTCCCTCCGGATTCTCCGGCTTCCTCCCACTTCCAAAGACATGCACCTGGGGATAGGTTGATGGGTAACACAAAATTGGCCCTAGTGTGTGAATGTGAGTGTGAATGTTGTCTGTCTATCTGTGTTGGCCCTGCGATGAGGTGTGGTCTTGTCCAGGGTGAACCCGGCCTTCCGCCTGATTTTAGCTGAGATAGGCGCCAGCGCCCCTCGCGACTCCAAAGGGAATAAGCGGTAGAAAATGGATGGATGGACAATAGAGCCCTGAGTTGAGGGTGTGAGGTATTTGTGAGCGGCAAAAGTGAAGTGAAATATATTTATATAGCGCTTTTTCTTTAGTGCCTCAAAGTTCTTTACATAAAGTTCTTTATTTACATCTTTAAGCTACATTTAAACCAGTGTGGGTGGCACTGGGAGCAGGTGGGTAGAGTGTCTTACCCAAGGACACAACGGCAGTGACTAGGATAATCAAACCTGGAACCGAAAATGGAAACCTTAAGTTGCTGGTAAGGCCGCTCCACTAACCGAGCCATGCAGCCTCATCAAGATTAGTCAGCAGAGGAGCACTTAACATAGAAACCGGAATCAGATTGAACAAGGACAACCGATCCCCCTTTGGAACAGTAGAGAAGGAGAAGACAGACATTTTGAAATGAGCCAGACGGTCAATTGAGCTTTTCCTACTTGTGGCCTTTAGGGAATTGTATTGCTCTGCTTCAAACAATCATACTGTAAAACAAATCCAAGATGGTGAATCTTAAAATTGACAAAGACTTGGTGAGCTTTGTTAGAGATTAAAGAACACACATAGGAGACCAAGTAAATCCTCCCCTCAGAGCTCATTGTAGATAACACTGCGGGAACATTTCACACCAACAGCTTTAAAGTGCATGCAGAGGAAAATAAAGCTGCTGGATTTTCATCACTCATGATACTTCCAATGCAGCTTATTGCCATCTTGTAACATTATTAACAATTACATCAGGAGAATTGATGCCAGTGTGTGAATATGAATGCTTGTCTCTCTGTCTAGTCTAAGTTTCAGCCTCACCATGCAGCGAAAGAACAAGCAGTAGTAAATGGATAGATTGATGGGTTGCCCACAGCCACCATCTGTTTTTCTCAAGAGACGAGGCAGCTAATTCAAAAGAGGTTATACATTTCTAATGTTTTTCTCTAATCCTGTTCTGTGCTGTTCTGTGATTGGACAGTGTCTTTTCGGTGATATGACCTAGCAAAAGTGTGAATTCATTTTTTTTGTCCTATCCAGCCACTCAGGCAAATAATGTTGTTGATGTAGATGCCTATATCGGCTGTACATATTTACTTTACAAAATAAAAATGTGGGAATCTTCTCTTGTTGCCTTATTTGTATTTCACTTTATTAAAAGGAGTTATTTAAAGTTTGGTGCAGCTGGTCGGGAGGAGGGCATAGAAAAAGAGAGAAAAAAAGAAGAAATTGTGGGGACAAGAGGGAGATAAGTCAGAGAGACAACAAAAACAACAACAGAACAAATACGACATGTATAAATATGATACGAAAAATGATAGCAAAGAAGCAGTTAGTGCAGTAAACAGAAATGACAATGAACATTACTGCACTACAAATGGAGCAATGCAAATACCAATAGAAATAGCATAATTGATAATGAATAATAATAATAATTATTTCAAATACCAGCAATACAATTGTTTCAAATGCAACGATACATATATGTAATGATAACTTGAATTACACAAGAAAACGGATAAATGGGGGGGGAAGAAAGAGAAGCGAAATATATTAACCTTGTATATTGTCATAGGATCAAGCTTTATCAATGGACCGTGTTTTACCCAGTTTCCCCTAGCGAAACAACGTTAATATGTGTTTTATGAAATGTGATTATATGCATGACTGAGCGTAAATGCAGAAACGGCGTCTACTAGGGTGACCACTATTGAAGTTCAATGAGAGTACACATATGTACACTTTTCAATATGTGCTTAGATAGATGAATGTTTGTCCCTACACAGCCTTTCAGTAGCCCCTTGAGTTCAGCCCCTTGTGGTTGATGGCCCTTTATCTCGCCAAGCTGGGCTCAAGAGCAGGAAAGATTTATGTAGCGCAAACCTCCAGAGCTCAGGGGTAGAGCCTTTTAAATTCAAGCTGTTGTTCTGTAATGATAAAGATCATGTCATGATCCCATGAAAATACACAATGAGCGTGTGTAACACACAGAAAAGCGTACAGTGTTGTCATTATTTTTGACCTGGCAGACAAATACAAAGCTTCCATGTTATCGCCATCATTTGCTTGTCCTTGCTTCAATCAATCAATCAATCAATCAATGTTTATTTATATAGCCCCAAATCACAAATGTCTCAAAGGACTGCACAAATCATTACGACTACAACATCCTCGGAAGAACCCACAAAAGGGCAAGGAAAACTCACACCCAGTGGGTAGGGAGAATTCACATCCAGTGGGACGCCAGTGACAATGCTGACTATGAGAAACCTTGGAGAGGACCTCAGATGTGGGCAACCCCCCCCCCCCCCCCCCCGCTAGGGGGCCGAAAGCAATGGATGTCGAGCGGGTCTAACATGATACTGTGAAAGTTCAATCCATAGTGGCTCCAACACAGCCGCGAGAGTTGAGTTCAAGCGGATCCAAGACAGCAGCGAGAGTCCCGTCCACAGGAAACCATCTCAAACGGAGGCTGATCAGCAGCGTAGAGATGTCCCCAACCGATACACAGGCGAGCGGTCCATCCTGGCTCCCGACGAGCGGTCCATCCTGGGTCTCGACTCTGGACAGCCAGTACTTCATCCATGGTCATCGGACCGGACCCCCTCCACAAGGGAGGGGGGGGCATAGGAGAAAAAAGAAAAGAAGCGGCAGATCCACTGGTCTAAAAAGGAGGTCTATTTAATGGCTAGAGTATACAGATGAGTTTTAAGGTGAGAATCAAATGCTTCTACTGAGGTAGCATCTCGAACTGTTACCGGGAGGGCATTCCAGAGTACTGGAGCCCGAACGGAAAACGCTCTATAGCCCGCAGACTTTTTTTGGGCTCTAGGAATCACTAACAAGCCGGAGCCTTTTGAACGCAGATTTCTTGCCGGGACATATGGTACAACACAATCGGCAAGATAAGCTGGAGCTAGACCGTGTAGTATTTTATACGTAATTAGTAAAACCTTAAAGTCACATCTTAAGTGCACAGGAAGCCAGTGCAGGTGAGCCAGTACAGGCGTAATATGATCAAACTTTCTTGCAGCCGCATTTTGTACCAACTGTAATCTTTTAATGCTAGACATGGGGAGATCCGAAAATAATACGTTACAGTAATCGAGACGAGACGTAACAAAAGCATGGATAATGATCTCGGCGTCTTTAGTGGACAAAATGGAGCGAATTTTAGCGATATTACGGAGATGAAAGAAGGCCGTTTTAGTAACGCTTTTAATGTGTGACTTAAAGGAGAGAGTTGGGTCGAAGATAATACCCAGATATTTTACCGAGTCACCTTGTTTTATTATTTGAATGTCAAATGTTAAAGTTGTATTATTAAATAGAGGTCGGTGTCTAGCAGGACCGATAATCAACATTTCCGTTTTTTTGGCGTTAAGTTGCAAAAAATTAGCGAACATCCATTGTTTAATTTCATTAAGACATGCTTCCAACTGACTACAGTCCGGCATGTTGGTCAGCTTTAGGGGCATGTAGAGTTAGGTGTCATCAGCATAGCAGTGAAAGCTAATACCGTATTTGCGTATGACGTCACCCAGCGGCAGCATGTAGATGCTGAAGAGTGCAGGGCCAAGGACCGAACCCTGGGGAACTCCACAAGTTACCTTAACATAGTCCGAGGTCATTCTGTTATGGGAGACGCACTGCACCCTGTCAGTAAGATAAGAGTTAAACCAAGACAGGGCTGAGTCTGACATACCAATTCGTGTTTTGATACGCTCTAATAAAATATTATGATCGACGGTATCGAAAGCAGCGCTAAGATCGAGGAGCAGCAACATAGATGACGCATCAGAATCCATCGTTAGCAATAGATCATTAGTCAATTTTGTGAGGGCTGTCTCCGTAGAGTGATTTGCCCTGAAACCGGATTGAAAGGTTTCACATAGATTAGCTGCTCTGCAACAATTTTTTCGAGGATTTTCGAAATAAAGGGAAGGTGAGACACCGATCGGTAGTTTACCATGAGGTCAGGATCGAGGTTAGGTCTTTTAAGGAGAGGATGAATAACCGCTTATTTGAATGCTAGGGGAACAGTGCCCGAGGAAAGTGTTAAGTTAATAATATTTAGCACTGATGGACTTAATAATACAAAAAGCTCCTTGATAAGTTTCCCAGGAAGAGGGTCAAGTAAACATGTTGTTTGTTTTATTCCATTTACACGTTGTAACAATTCTTCTAATGTTATTTAATCAAAACGAGAGAAACTATTTACGATATTTGCAATATCCGCCGTATATACAGTCGTATCTGTGTTACTATAACCCAGTTGTAGCTGGGACGCATTGTCTTTAATCTCCTTTCTTATAAGTTCAATTTTCTTATTAAAGAACTTCATAAAGTCATCTGCCGAATGGGTGGAGCTACTGGAAGGAGTCCCTTGTTGGGTTAGCGATGCTACTGTACTAAACAAAAATTTTGGATCGTTTTTACTAATGCGGATGAGATCTGAGTAGTAATTAGTTTTAGCTAAGGTAAGCATGCGTTTATAAGTTATTAAACTATCACTCCATGCTTGATGGTGCACCTCAAGTTTAGTCGTGCGCCATTTGCGTTCCAGCTTTCTACATAATAATTTCTGAGCTCTAGTTTCTTCAGTAAACCATGGCGTACGCCTTTTTGGAGCCTTTTTTAACTTCAGCGGTGCTATACTATCAATGGTTTCGCGCAGGGCGTTGTTAAAGTTGTTAGTGAGGTTATCAATAGAGCCCACATACTTTGGGAACGGTGCCATTACCGAGGGCAGTAGGTCAGCCAGAGTCGTCGTTGTGGCAGCATTAATGTTGCGGCTGCTATAGCAGTTATTATTATTATTAGCTTGCCGAACATCAGTCTGAACTTCGAATCTTATAAGTTAATGATCGGACATTACTTTAGTATACGGGAGTATCATAACTTTGGAAACGGTGATACCTCTGACAAGCACTAGGTCTATTGTATTACCGCTGTGATGCGTCGGTTCATTTATTATTTGTGTAAGACCTCAGCTATCAATTATAGTCTGAAGCTTCACGCACGGTGGGTCCAATGGGGTATTCATATGGATATTAAAGTCCCCCATTATAATTCTATTATCGGGGTGCGTCACTAGATCAGCAACAAACTCTGAGAATTCACTAATAATGTCCGAATAGGGCCCTGGGGGGCGGTAGATAACGGCCAGGCACAGAGGCAGCGGTGTGGCAGACTTCATAGAAAGCACCTCAAATGATTTATATTTATTATTTAAGTTAGGACTAAAGTTAAAGTTTTCGTTGTATATTAGTGCGACCCCCCCTCCCCTTTTAAGGGGACGGGCAATATGCGCATTCGTATAGTTAGGAGGGGATGCCTCATTTATCGCAAAAAAGTCGTCTGGTTTAAGCCAGGTTTCGCTAAGACCGATGACGTTAAGGTTGTTGTCTCTAATGACCTCATTAACTAATAACGTTTTGGGAGACAAAGATCTGATGTTTAGAAAGCCCATATTATAGGTAGTGGGCTGTTTTAAGGAGTTGTTGATAAAATTATCCGTAGTAGCAATATTAATAATGTTGCGTTTATTATGCGCAGTGTACTTAAAATAATTACGACCATATCTAGGAATTGATATGACGGGAATGTTCAGATTGTCTACTTGGTGCTGCGATAAACTGAAAGCATCATAATTTGCCACCTCAGTAGAAGGCATGTCTAACTCTGACGTAGTCATAGTCATAGCAGAAAAAACATTTTGTGAGTTGTGTATTATTCTATGAAAATTGCTATGTGTACAGGGATCATCCAGCCTGGCGCTGGCTAGTTCTAACTTAACTGACTCCATACCCAGGCTAGCAGGCTCTGTAATTGCCTGTGACCGGGCTTGCTCTAGTGCAGTTAGTCAAATGTGGCTCAATGCGAAATCTATGTTCCGAGACAAGAGGATAGCGCCTTCCTGGTTAGGGTGAAGGCCGTCTCTCCTCAGCAAGCCAGGTTTGCCCCAGAAGGAGGGCCAGTTATCAATAAACGTAAATCCCTGTTGTCTACAGAAGCTATCCAGCCACTTGTTAAGAGAGACTAATCTGCTATACCTCTCATCATTGCCTCTCCCAGGCAGGGGGCCAGAGACAATTACTCGATGCCTGGACATCTTTCTAGCGAGATTACAAGCCCTGGCTATGTTTCTCTTTGTAATCTGTGATTGTCTCATCCTAACGTCATTGGAGCCAACGTGTATTACTATATTCGCATAACTAGTGGTGCGGTTAGCCTGTTGTACGTGTTTACTAGGCCTGTTGCGAGTTAGCTCCCTAAGATTAGCTTCAATGTCAGGTGCTCTGCCCCCGGGAATACACTTAATTGTGGCTGGTTTGCTAAGGTTTATGTTTCGGGTGATGGAGTCCCCTATGACTAAAGTGTGGTGCCCGGTTGACTGGGGTGTAGGACTAGCTAAAGGGCTAAATCTATTACACGTCTCAACCGGTACACCGTAGCTTGTAGGCCGCTTAGGGCTGCTACAAGCTGGGCTAGTTAGCTTGCTACAGCTAACGCTAGCAGATGTGTCTGCAACATCTAAAGTTACGAAATTACACTGCTCTAACTGGCGGACACGGCTCTCAAGCAAAGCCAACCTATCTATGAGTAAAGTGCACGAAGCGCAGGAAGCCATACTCACAGAAACTTTCCGTCGCCGAGTGGAGTGCCAGCTGTCTTCGGGAAGTGGTGGTCATGGTGGCGGAGGAGTAGCTTCCTTCAGACCGGCGCTGCCTTTCTCCGCTAGCCTCGTTAGCTTAGCAGCTAGTTAGCTGAGGGCGGAGTGGTGAGACAGAGATCGGGTGATTTGCAAGTTAAAATGAACTATTAAATATGTTCGAGAAGTTGTAAATAAAGCTGCAAAACAGTTAAAAGCACACAGATAGAACGATACTTAGCTTTTTTGCAACAAGAGCAGTCAGCGAGCAGTCATTCACGTTGACCCTTCATATTCTTCGCCAACGAAAATTACATAGCCCTTCCCAGTCGAACGTCTAAAAGCAATTAAAAGCCTCCTGTCTTATCCGAGAGCCGCCAAGATGCTTTTATGGTATCACACGTTTGAGAAGCGCCTGCAGCTACAAGTACACACACACGCACATACAAAGTGTCCAGTGTGTACTTTACCAAGAGAGTTGATATTAAGCGTTCCCTTGTTGCTAAGAAGTGGAATCACAAGGCGAGTTGTCTTATCAATGTGCCTCTACAGGGCAGGGATGTTGCTCTGGTGTGAGCCTGAATAACAGTGTGTGTGCGCAGTGTGCATGTGCATGTGTGTGTGTGTGTGTGTGTGATGTGCTTCAATGATGAGCTGAAGCGACGTTGTGGAAAAAGCTGCAGGAAAGAGTGACATGACTTTCTCAAGTTGACAAGCTGTGATCTTTTGCTGCAGGACAGTTTGAATCAATGTTCAGCCTAGGTGCCATTTGTGGCCCCCAACACATATGTCTTTGGTGGCCTGTAGCCCAATTTCCTCCCCAACCAGTAGCTATACTTCCTCAGGAAGCCGCGGCATGCCGGACGAGTAAACTCCATCCTTAGGAGCTGATGAGAGCTCCAGCTGCACTGCTGAAGGATGGTGAAAGCTGCTCAGAAGATGGTGGGAAATCCTCTTCTTACCACAGAATAAATAGGACTCTCTGCACCATCTAGGATCCCACACACCCTGTACACCAGACCTGGGGAAAATACGGCCCGCGGGCCACATGCGGCCCAATATGATTTGCAATCCGGCCCGCCAAACGCTTTACATTGTTTTTTTTTTTAAGACCTTTAACATTAAAACTGTAACCGCCATTATGATGTGCAGTACTGTTTTTAACTAACCATAAGTCTTGAACTATAGAAAGTATTTCAATAGAAGAAATCTGCGCTTTTGGGTGTTATACTAGTTATTACGGTAATCTTTGTCACAGCAGCTCAGATGAGGAACAAACCAGAGTGGGCAGGGTTTGTTTTCAGAGCAGCCAGCAAAATGCGTGTGTCAGAAACTGATGCGGAAGCAGATTTTTGTGTGATAATAAATCATACTGTAGGTCAGTGGTCCCCAACATTTTTGTATCCGCGGACCGGTCAACGCTTAATAATTTGTTCCGCGGGTGTCCTTTTTTTTCTTTTTTTTCTTTTTCTTCTTTCTCATGAACAAGGGACATTTTTGTCATGAAAAAGGGAGTTTTTTGTGGTTGGCGCACTATTTGTAAGTGTATATTGTGTTTTTTATGTTGATTTAATAAAAAAATAAAAAAATAAATATTTTTTTTATTTTTTATAAAACATTCTTCTGCGGCCCGGTACCAATCGGGCCACGGCCCGGTACCAATCGGGCCACGGCCCGGTGGTTGGGGACCACTGCTGTAGGTGTTTATTGCATTTTGCATTCATCCATCCATTTTCTACCACTTGTCACTTTTAGGGTCGCGGGGGGTGCTGGAGCCTATCTCAGCTGCATTCGGGCGGAAGGCGGCGTACACCCTGGACAAGTCGCCACCTCATCACAGGGCATTTTGCATTCATATTTTGCTATTTTTTAAATTTTTGTTGTGTTTTGCTTGATTATAAAAGATACACAACGGTCGAGAGTTGGTCTAAGAAGTAAAAGAGGAGCGATGTTCATATTTTGTTAATATGCAGTGTTTTATGGTTCATAGTAAATGTTGTAAATCCTACTTTCTATATTTACATGTACATTTTGGATGTCTCATTAAGTTTGTTTGAGATGGTCTGTCATAACTTTTGTAGAACTCTGTCGAACAATTTTGACTTTTGGTATTAGTGTTCCTGAAAAAGAGGTACCCAAACCCACAGCAGTTTTTACAGCTAAATGTGTATATATCATGTATACACACATACACCTTGGCCCCCCCAGACATATTTTTTTCTCTCAATGTGGCCCCCAAGTCAAAATATTTTCCCAGCTCTGCTGTACACCCTCTCTATTTGATCCACCCCCCTCTTTCCACCCCAGGCAGAAGGCTGCGTAGAATAGGACCACCAGACTGAGGAACAGGTTCTCTCCAGAAACTCAACTCCTAACACCCAAAGTGATCTTTGTGTCGCTTTTAAGAGGGCGTTTCGTTTTACACCAGTTTGTGTTAAGATGTTTTATGCACTCCCAAAAAATATTATTATTACTGTACAGAAAGATAGGGAGAACGTGCGGCGGGAGAATAGTGGGTCGTGAAAAGTGACGCAAAATTGGACGCAGAAATATGGACATGACGATCGGTATTGACAGAACTTTGGCTCAAATGCTCTGACCATCATCAAAGATAAAGATGACAACTTTGAAAAATATGAAATAATTTTCATAGTGAAACCTTGATTTATGAACACCTTATTGTACAAACTTTTGATTGACAAAACACATTCTTCGGAGTACGACCTTGTCTTTGTGTCTGAATGTTTTGTTTTTTATTGTTTGTCTGAAAGCATTTTTTGTCAACTCAGTGTTGCAGGCATGAGTTATTATGGCATTTTGTGTGCTTTTAAAGTGTTTTTTTGCCTTTTCACAACATTTTTCGAGTTTTTCCAGCTCTATATGAGTCCAAAGAAAGTAAGTGACAAGCAATGTATGGTTCGAAACATTCAGGAAGTATCCACGGCGTTGTCAATACTGCCTTTTCACACTTTCCCCCCATTCATAAACTGCACAGAAAGAAGATTAACCCACAAGTTAAAGTGAATTTTATTTTCTATTACCAATCGCTGTAGAAACTTAGCTGTTAAAATTAGGGAGTTTTGTGATTTCAAATTGAGCAGCACCACAGGGCTAGTGAAAGTGTGTATGTAGGCAGAGTGGTTGCATGCAATGAGGATAGTTCAACTAGTTATTGTTTTTTTGGCTTTGTTATTTAATAGAAAGTTGATCCATCACCCCTTTGTTATGTTTGCTTGATATGCACAGTACTGTATAGTGCTTGATATTGTGTTCAAAATGTACACACCTTTTCTAAAATATGGACTATTGTTGAAGCTAAAACCTACTGTTAATGTTTTACATTGTTTATTATGGATACATTTACTTCATTATGCAAACTTTTCTGTTGGTTCAAAAACCCATTAAGTTTGTAAATTGAGGTTACAATCGACTATGAAATGGACAGAGATAACTAAACAGTGTGGTGGTATTCGTGATGAAGCGTTGAAGGTGTGGGATTGTGTAGCGTGGGGTACATGCGTAAGTGTCATGTTTTTTTCTGTGGATGCGGTGTGGATGCAAAAGCCTGACGAGTTGCTCGTCTCTTCACGTTGGGGCTCATTTTTTCATGATAATACAGCCAGTCAGTAGGGATGATGTTCGTTAATAAGTTAGAAATATGTAGATGTCATTATCGAATCCTCTTATTGAACAGACTCCTTATCGAATCTTTTATCGAATCCATATAGGTTGTTGTGTGTGCACTGAGTTCCAAAAGCCATTGATGTTATGTGACGTTGTTTATATGGAAGAAAGGAGCACGCGACAGAGGACAGCATGCGGATGTTAAAGGGTGAAGGTTTCAGGTGAGAGAGGACATTAAAGGCACACCCCCATTGAGCATGTATACTGCTATGTGCGTTGTAAATAAAAAAATTGCCACATCACAACACATCACCAACATGGACAAGGTGCAGCTCATTTTTGACATCCCGGTGAAGCACACTGTGGAGAAGAAAGGGACCAGCATGGTAGAGAACCGATACGCACAACGGTGGAAGGGAAGTCGGCTTTAACTGTTGTGATAGCTTGTTATGCTAATGGTCAGAAATTGCCACCTATAGTGATTTTCAAGGGAAAGATGCAGCGGAAAGAAAAGTTTCCACCTGGAGTCATCGTTAAGACATGATGAAGGAACTCCACCTGCTGGACATGGGTGTAAACAGGACGTTCAAAGTGAAGTTGTGAGTGTCATGGGAGCGATGAATGACAGACGAACACAGCCTCACGAAAACTTGGATGCAGCATTGGGCGAGTTAGGCTACAATTTGTGAATCGATTGTGGAGGCTTGACCTAACGTATCTGGCGTGTTTGACGGAGAACTTCCCCAGAGGTTCATTTCTGACCCAGAAGATAAGGACTTGGATGGATTTGTGGATGAAGATTGATCAAAAAATAATGTGAGTACATTGATAAATAATTAAATAAAGTACAACCGAACTCACTTTGCTTCGGCAGCTTTTTTAAATAGTGTCCATGCATGCTAGCTTTTGTTTTAAGCTGGCGTATGTTTTAAGCTAGCAAATGTTTAACCATGCCTGCGCCCAAAAATACGCTGCATCTCATTTATGCATTAAATACTGAAATAGCACCCGTAACTAACACGGCGCCTTTTAATACGGTGTGCCCTATCGTCGGGAAAATACGGTATAGTGGCTTCGATGACAGGAACCGGTTCTCAAAAAGGGATTTGAATCCATGGAATCGGTTCTTTTCTTATCGAATCATCGGGAGAACCGGTTTTCGAACATCATCCCTACCAGTCAGTCCAAGAAAAGTCAACAAACAACAGGTCCGTGAAAGTTGGGGGAATAATTTCGAGCTTTTTCGCTTTGCTGTCCTCCAGCACAGCCTTGTAGCAGCAAGTTTGCCAAGCCGTTCCAGCGGGAAAATAAAATCCGGATGTTTGTGTTTGAGCAACTCAAAACAAAGGCAAACTCTTATTCGTCCATTTCTGGTCCTCAAATTCATTAAAACTTTGTCTTGCAGTTTAGATGTTATCCATTTTGCAATTCAGTTCAGAAATACCCACAGCTCTGCACATCCCGTAAATCATTTGTGGCAGCTTTCGGGTATTTCGAAAGGGCGGCCAGCATCTTCCGAAATTGGGGATACACCAGGGCATTGTTTACTCCAATTAGCATATGTTCTGTTGACTTAATTCTGAACAGCTTGATACCTCTTTGACAGAACGATTCGCTAGGCACACTTTTCTCCATCCTTCCCAAGCATTCATCCTGTATCCAGCAGCAAACGTTCCGGCAGAACAGACAGTTTCTCCCAAAACCGTAGTTTCTCGTCCAGAAAATTTCGCCAATTTTGTTGAAAGATCTGTTGTTTGACATTTTTACATTTTGGAGAGTGGTGCAGGTAAGGGCTTCAAAAAGTTGAGACTAGACGAGATGAAGACTAAGCAGGGAAGAGAAGCATGAGAAAAAGTTTGCGACTCCCTTTGTCGAGAGCCAGAAGATTCTTTTTTATGGGTATCATTATGTTTAATTGTAATGTTTCATCATTATGATATAATTATATTTTGCTGTACAGCAGCAATATCTTTCTGCCACAATAATATAATTATTGTTTTTTGAGCGAAGGGAAATTATATAGTTCTATTACCTCATACCGCGAGGCACAATGGAGTCATGATCAACACCCACACACAATTATGGCTTTTTACCCCTAAATAAGTTACATCAATATCATTATTACTATTATTGCTGTTATTTTTATCCAAGGCGGTGTAATGGTACATGCTTCTCCTTTTCATGGTAGATGGAAGGAGTTTGATTCTTAATCAGGGTTGTGTCAGGACGGTGATCCGGTATAAAAATAGGCCAAAACTATTCACCCTTTTTCCTTCCTGTGGTGACTACTGACAGGCAAAAGCCAAGTTATTACAATACATAATATACATAAGAATGTCATTATTATCATTATTAACATTTTAAATTTTGTACTGTATGTATACTTTATTTGTATGTGTATAGTTCACGTTTTTAATATTATTACTACTGTATCTATTACGGCTGGTTACATCAGGCTGTGCCTTATTTTGAGTTTGTTAGTTCTTTTCCAAGTTAATGTTGAGTTCCTGTCCTCCAAACTTATTTTGTATTTCCACTTTTTTTGTTATGGATGCTGTCAAACGCTGTTCCCTTTTCTGAGGTCTCCAAGTAAGTTTGTTTCAGCATCTTTCTAGGTTTTTGTGAATTCCCTATAGGGCTGGGCGATATAACGAATATACTCGATATATCATGGGGTTGTGTCTGTGCGATATAGAAAATGACTATATCGTGATATTGGAGTATATGTTCTCACGCAGTTGCTTTTAGCTGCGGGCAGTACACTACAGGCTCTTTTCACTCTATCTTGAACCTCCTTCTCACAAAGACATGAAACAAGCGCACCTTCTTACATAAGTCACATACTGTCGCGCATACAATGTCATACGCTCTCACGGAGCAGAGAGTCAGTGGCATGGGTAAAGTTAGCTGTTAGCGAGTGGTAATACGAGACAGAGAAGGTGCGAATCTGGTAACAAATGAAGGAAGAATTAATTTCAAGAAAAACAGCAGGGGGTCTAACGTCTGGCGATGGTTTGGCTTCAAGCGCGAAGATGTCGAACAACACTGCTAATGTGTAGCATCATTTGAAAAGTCACTGCTGGACGGTGACTTGAAACCCTGCATGTCAACATCTCCGTTTGGTGCCACCATTTCCAGATCAACACCGTATGAAAAAAATAGTCAACAACAGAAGGAGATAATGTCCGCATGAACCTACCACATAGCGAAGGATGTGATTTCCTATTATGCAGCTAATTTTAATTTGACAGTTTTTGAAATATTTTGTGTGACATCATGCACAGAAGTGCATTTTATTTGTTTTAACTATTGTAGTGGTGTTCTGTACAAAAAGTGCAGTTTAATTCAGTGTTGTTTTGATATGTCTTCTTAATGACATCATGCACAAAAGTGCACTAAAGCTTGTTTTAAAATGTCTCCGACAATCTTGCACTTTCTGTTTTGTAAATTACATGAATGTTTGTGCCACTGCTTAGTAACTGTTTTATAAATACAGTTTTGGTAACTTGACTTAGTTGTGATTTCCCTCTCTGCATGAAAGTTTAAAATGAGCATATATTAATGCAGTATGCACACGAATATTTTTATGTAGACACATTGAATCGTCAAGGCAAAATATCGAGATATATATCATGTATTGTGACATGGCCTAAAAATATTGAGATATTAATAAAAGGCTATATCGCCCAGCCATAATTTCCCTGATGCATTAGTGTTTGTTTGACTTACACCTCGCTGCACAGTGGCCTGCCTTAGTGTTTCTGTCTTTGTTTATCTCATACCTGCACGCTGTCTCCTGCTACTTTTTGCAACAATCTTCGCTATCATGCGACCCAAGCGTCACAGTATTGCTTTAATTTTTTCTTCTCTTGTTATATGGGCAAGCGGCTTAAAAAACTGAATCAACTACAAACCCCATTTCCATATGAGTTGGGAAATTCTGTTAGATGTAAATATAAACGGAATGCAATGATTTGACAATTCTTTTCAACCCATATTCAATTGGATGGACTACAAAGACAAAATATTTGATGTTGAAACTCATAAACTTTATTTTTTTTTGCAAATAATAATTAGAATTTCATGGCTGCAACACGTACCAAAGTAGTTGAGAAAGGGCATGTTCACCACTGTGTTACATCACCTTTTCTTTTAACAACACTCAAAAAGCCTTTGGGAACTGAGGAGAGACATTTTTCAAGCTTTTCAGGTGGAATTCTTTCCCATTCTTGTTTTATGTACAGCTTAAGTTGTTCAACAGTCCAGGGGTCTCCGTTGTGGTATTTTTGGCTTCATAATGCACCACACATTCTCAATGGGAGACAGGTCTGGACTACAGGCAAGCCAGTCTAGTACCAGCACTCTTTTACTATGAAGCCACGCTGTTGTAACAAGTGACTTGGCATTGTCTTGCTGAAATAAGCAGGGGCGTCCATGATAACGTTGCTTGGATGGCAACATATGTTGCTCCAAAAGCTGTATGAACCTTTCAGCATTAATGGTGCTTTCACAGATGTGTAAGTTACCCATGCCTTAGGCACCAATACACCCCCATACCATCACAGATGCTGGCTTTTCAACTTTGCACCTAGAACAGTGTCACGTGTGGGTCGCATTTGACTGCGGGATCGTTCCTCCAGTGCAAACATGAACACAACGTAAAGGTAAGATGATTTAATACCAAAAACACTGGTACAAAAACAGACAAAATAAACAAAAATAAATGTGTGCCGAACGCACAGAAGCTAATGCTAACACTAGCACAGGTTCAGGAAACAAGAATAGCATACGTGATTGTTGCTTACCGCAAACAAGGGACCAAGACCGACTGACGGGACAAGGCAGGCTTAAATAAGAAAGTAATTAACAAAAACAGGTGTGCGTCTGGAACCCGTGGCAGGTGGAAATAATAAGTTACCATGGTGACCAAACTAACTCACAAGGTGCACAAACAACAAAGGGAGTCCAAACTAACAGAAATAACATAAAAACATGATCCGGACCACGGATCATGACTAACAGTCCTGATGGTTCTTTTCCTCTTTGGTCCGGAGGACACGACGTACACCGTTTCCAAAAAACAATTTGAAATGTGGACTCGTCAGACGACAGAACACTTTTCCACTTTGCATCAGTCCATCTGATGTGAAGCCGGCGGCGGCAAGTGAAGCCGGGGGCGTTTCTGGGTATCGTTGATAAATGGCTTTGGCTTTGCCTAGTAGAGTTTTAACTTGCACTTACAGATGTGGTTACAAACTGTAGTTACTGACAGTTGTTTTCTGAAGTTTTCCTGAGCCCATGTGGTGATATCCTTCACACACTGATGTCGCTTTTTGATGCAGTACCGCCTGAGGGAACGAAGGTCCGTTATATCATCGCTCTGTGCAGTGATTTCTCCAGATTCTCTGAACCTTTTAATGGTATTACGGACCATAGATGGTGAAATTCCTAAATTCCTTGCAATAGCCCGTTGAGAAGTTGATTTTAAACTGTTTGACTATTTGCTCATTCAGTTGTTCACAAAGTGGTGACCGTTTCCCAATCATTGTTTGTGAATGTCTGAGCATTTCACGGAAGCTGTTTTCATACCCCATCATGGCACCCACCTGTTCCCAATTAGCCTGCACACCTGTGGGATATTCCAAATAAGTCTTTGATGAGAATTCCTCAACTTTATCAGTATTTATTGCTACCATTTTCCAACTTCTTTGTCACATGTTGCTGGCATCAAATTCTAAAGTTAATGATTATTTGCAAAAAAAAAAAAGTGTTTACCAGTTTAAACATCAAATATGTTGTCTTTGTAGTATATTCAACTGAATATGGGTTGAAAATGATTTGCAAATTTTTTTATTCCGTTAATATCTACATCCAACACAATTTCCCAACTCATATGGAAACGGGGGTTGTATAATAAATTATTTCAAGATTTGTTCGTCTGGGAAAAAAGGTTTATTTTGCTTTTTCCTTGTCCTTTTGGGATATTTTTGAATATATTTTTTTAATGAGCCTCCATAGAAGGTTGACAGCGAGAAAGTGTGATGATAACCATACACTTAGATGTACATTGATGTCATAATAACTCTAAAATGGCTATTATTAATGAAACAAGAATGGAGTGTTGACTACATAGTCAGTGGTGGATACACACAATAGTCACCCCCCTGTAGGCTTGTTGCTGTCTCACAATTTCCTTCAAGCAGCGAACAATTGGTACGTCCACAATGTTGTTTTTACAAGTGAATGTATGGCTAACTTCTTTTTCACTTGTAAAATATTTTCTTGAAAGGGTGACTAGTTGGATCTCAATGTTGTTGTTTTTATGACTTATTTTTGCACTTGTTGCATAAAACATTGTAATATTTAGTATACTAGTAGTGCAGTCAACACAGCCACTGGAGAAAGTAGCACATGAACTGATGTGAAAACATAGTGCATATCATTCAGAATTCAGACATTTAAAATATCATTCCTCCATGAGAGTGTTCCATGGGAGTAATAACAAAACATTGAATCCTCCCACAAAATCTGACCGTTTTTGCTGAGTTTGAGTGTTTTTTTTGATTTCAATCACTTGCTCTTGCCATGACTTGAAAGTTGACTCGCTGACCTAGAAAGTCTCGCTGGAATAATCAAATATGCATCAAATGTGTGTACATGCGTGGAAAAATAATCTCTGGAAGAACTTCAAACAGCATGCCACTAAATGTTAGCTGGGAGATTAGATGACTAATTGAAAAGAATACATACAGTGCAGAGATTTCATGTGTGTTTTGCCAACATGAGACTATTTCTACCCATCCACCTTCTTCCGTTTATCCGAGGTCGGGTTGCGGGGGCAGCAGCCTAAGCAGGGAAGCCCAGCCTTCCCTCTCCCCAGCCACTTCGTCTAGCTCATCCCGGGGGATCCCGAGGCGTTCCCAGGCCAGCCGGGAGACATAGTCGTCCCAACGTGTCCTGGGTCTTCCTCGTGGCCTCCTTCTGGTTAGACGTGCCCTAAACACCTCCCTAGGGAGGCATTCGGGTGGCATCCTGACCAGATGCCCGAACCACCTCATCTGGCTCCTCTCGATGTGGAGGAGCAGCGGCTTTACTTTGAGTTCCTCCCGGATGACAGAGCGTCTCACCCTATCTCTAAGGGAGAGCCCCGCCACCCAGCGGAGGAAACTCATTTCGGCCGCTTGTACCCGTGATCTTGTCCTTTCGGTCATGACCCAAAGCTCATGACCGTAGGTGAGGATGGGAACTTAGATTGACCAGTAAATTGAGAGCTTTGCCTTCCGGTTCAGCTCCTTCTTCACCACAACGGATCCATACAACGTCCGCATTACTGAAGACGCTGCACCAATCCGCCTGTCGATCTCACGATCCACTCTTCCCTCACTCGTGAACAAGACTTCTAGGAACTTGAACTCCTCCACTTGGAGCAGGGTCTCCTCCCCAACCCGGAGATGGCACTCCACCCTTTTCCGGGCGAGAACCACGGACTCGGACTTGGAGGTGCTGATTCTCATTCCGGTCGCTTCATTTCTACCCTTCTTGTACAAACAATGTCAGGCCAAAATGAGTCAAATAAATGTTTTATTTGTTGAATACCCTGTGAGATACAATTCAGCTGGAAATGACAGAAAAAGTATTAAGTAAAAATATTAATGGCTTACTGTATGGCTGACATTGTCATAAATGAAGTAATACATCGAAACAAAAGCATTTTAACATTTGTCACGCCAGTGTATCCATAACATAACTATCTTAGCTTTGTGCTATAGACGACAAGGCAAGTTAGTAATATTAATGTCATTAATAATTCTTTGGAATATGCTGGGGGCGAATAAAAAAACATTTTGGTATTTTATACGTATTATATATCTATATATCTATCTATATATGTATATATATATATATACATATATATATATATATATATATATATATATATATATATATATATATATAGATATCTATATATATATATATATATACACTTCACCCTTGCTCCTGATGGGTGCTGGTTAGCGCCTTGCATGGCAGATCCCTCCATCTGTGTGTGAATGTGTGTGTGAATGGGTAAATGTGGAAGTAGTGTCAAAGCGCTCTGAGTACCTTGAAGGTAGAAAAGCGCTGTACAAGTACAACCCACTTATCATTTTATCATTTATATATATATATATATATATATATATATATATATATATATATATATATATATATATATATATATATATATAAACCCCGTTCCCATATGAGTTGGGAAATTGTGTTAGATGTAAATATAAACGGAATACAATGATTTGCAAATCCTTTTCAACCCATATTCAGTTGAATGCACTACAAAGACAAGATATTTGATGTTCAAACTCATAAACTTAATTTTTTTTTTTGCAGATAATAATTAACTTAGAATTTCATGGCTGCAACACGTGCCAAAGTAATTGAGAAAGGGCATGTTCACCAATGTGTTACATTACATTCTCTTTTAACAGCACTCAATAAACAGTTGGGAACTTAGGAAACTATTTGTTGAAGCTTTGAAAGTATAATTATTTACCATTTTAGCTTGATGTACAGCATAAGTTGTTCAACAGTTTTTTGGAGAGTGTATTTTACGCTTCATAATGCACCACACATTTTCGATGGGAGACATGTCTGGACTGTAGGTGGGCCAGGAAAGTACCCGCATTCTTTTACTACGAAGCCACGCTGCTGTAACATGTGGCTTGGCATTGTTTTGCTGAAATAAGCAGGGGCGTCTATGATAACGTTGCTTGGATGACAACATATGTTGCTCGAATACCTGTATGGACCATTCAGCATTAATGGTGCCTTCACAGATGTGTAATTTACCCATGCCTTGGGCACTAATACACCCCGATATCATCACAGATGCTGGCTTTTGAACTTTGCGCCTATAACAATCCGGATGATTATTTTCCTCTTTGTTCCGGAGGACACCAAGTCCACAGTTGCCAAATATAATTTGAAATGTGGACTCATCAGACCATAGAACACTTTTCCACTTTGCATCAGTCCATCTTAGATGAGCTCGGTTCCAGCGAAGCTGGTGGTGTTCCTTTGTGTTGTTGATAAATGGCTTTCGCTTTGCATAGTAGAGTTTTAACTTGCACTTACAGATGTAGCGACCAACTGTAGTTAGTGAGAGTGGTTTTATGAAGTGTTCCTGAGCCCATGTGATGATATCCTTTACACACTGATGTCGGTTTTTGATGCAGTACCGCCTGAGGGCTCACAGGTCTGTAATATCATCGCTAACGTGCAGTGATTTTTCCAGATTCTCTGGACCTTTTGATGATTCTACGGACAGTAAATGGTAAAATCCCTAAATTCCTTGCAATAGCTCGTTGAGAAATGTTGTTCTAAATCTGTTCGACAATTTGCTAGCAAATTGGTGACCCTCGTCCAATCCTTGTTTGTGAATGACTTAGCATTTCATGGAAGCTGTTTTTATACCCAATCATGGCACCCACCTATTCCCAATTAGCCTGCACACCTGCGGGATGTTCCAAAAAATTGTTTGATAGGCATTCCTCAACTTTATCAGTATTTATTGCTACCTTTCCCAACTTCTTTGTCCCGTGTTGCTGGCATCAAATCCTAAAGTTAGTGATTTTTTGCAAAAAAAAAAAATGTTCATCAGTTTTAACATAAAATATTTTGTCTTTGTAGCATATTCAACTGAATATGGGTTGAAAATGATTTGCAAATCATTGTATTCCGTTTATATTTACATCTGTATATATATAGGGGGAGCTATAGCTATTCTAGCGCTTTATTTATTTTTTTCACTGTGCTATTAAAGGAGATATCTCTCCTTTGATGGTTGCCCACACATTTTGTTATTTGTTTTTTGGAGAGTGCATGTTTTTCCTGTATTTTAAAATACATTCGCCCCTTCCGTCATTGTTCTTCAAATATTCTGGGTTCACTGCAATCGGGCGGAAGGCGGAGTACACCCTGGACAAGTCGCCACCTCATCGCAGGGCCAACACAGATAGACAGACAACATTCACACTCACATTCACACACTAGGGCCAATTTAGTGTTGCCAATCAACCTATCCCCAGGTGCATGTCTTTGGAAGTGGGAGGAAGCCGGAGTACCCGGAGGGAACCCACGCAGTCATGGGAAGGACATGCAAACTCCATGCAGAAAGATCCCGAGCCCTGCCTCGTATTGTGAGACAGGCGCACTGACCCCTCTTCCACCGTACAACCCTTGTTATGATCCGCTGCCCGGGTCATATCATATATATTCTGCCAGTGTTTGAATTCCTTAGTTCCTGTTTGTTCTGTTACGCGTTAGTGTCACCTGCCTCTTGTTTTTGACTCACACCTGTTTGTAATTACTGTCTTTATTTAAGCCTGCCTTTTCCAATGACTCGGCCTCGCATCCTAGTTTTTGTTCCATGCAACAAGTGACGACGCTCATTCCCGACTCTGGTAAACCTGTTTTGGTCTTGCTAGCTTCCGCGCTATGCTTCTGTGTTTTCCTAGCTCCAATGCTAGCGCTTTGCTTTGCCTTTTTGTGCCTAGTTTTCTGCTTATAGTCTGTTCTTTACTTTAAATAAATCACTATTTCTAACCTTCCGCTGTGTTCGAGCCCAAACTGCATCTGGAGAGAACGCATCCGCATCACCATGCCCAGCAAACGTCACATTAGGATGCGAACAGATCAAGGTTCTCTCGCTGCGGGATTCATGGAGGTCGACGACGAAGGAACGTGAGCCATACTCCGAGCTATGGAGGATGAGACCCTCCGCTGTTCACCGGACGATGAGATGATATGGGGACCTGGTGGGTTTCTGGTCCCGCTCAACTCCGTCTGGCCCGGTGATGCCCCCTCTCAGCAAGCTCACTCGCATCCGCGAAAGCGGAAGTCGCACAAAAGGACTTCGCCCAGCGACAGAGACATTCCAACCCCGCTAACCTCCCCTCTGGTACACAGCCAGCATCAATCCGTCCAGAACTTACCTCATGTGTCTGGTAATTCTTTTGTTCCACTTTCCATAAACTCCTCCGGCTGGTCTGTCATTCACAGAGATAGCAACTATGACGTCATTCCGTTGACGCCCCCCTATGACGTTTCCCTGCCTATATTCAATGACAGTAGTGATGAGGAATTTTTAAAAATGTGTTCCCTCACTCATCTACAAAAGACTTATATGCTAGGATCAAACTCTACCAGGACAATTTTATTAATTGTAAGTCTAGTCAATCACAGTCACCTGCATCTTGGACCTCGCCCCTAAGGTCTCAAGCCCCGCCCAAGTCAGTGGCCTTTTCCTCTCTTCCGAGAGGGGAAGAGTCTACCCCCTTCCTGACCTCCCTCCACCCACCCCTAGAGACAATCTCAGACCACAGGGAGCGCGCCTGGGATCCGCTTCTTGAGGGTGGTGGTGGTGGGGGGTGGGGGTAGTACTGGGAACTGTGCTACGGAGTTAGCACAGCTGCGTCCAGCCAAACCGCAATCCCCAGCTAGGCCACCTCCACCTGCACCACGGCTAGCTGCACCACGGCTAATACCTGTAGCTAGCCCATGTCCTAGTCATAGTCATAGTCCAAGACCAAGTCCTAGTCCTAGTCCAAGCCCCAATCCAACCCCAAGCCCAAGTCCTAGTCCAAGCCCTAGTCATAGTCATAGTCATAGTCATAGTCCTAGTCCAAATCCTAGTCTAGTCATAGTCCTAGTCATGGTCCTAGTCTGAGTCCTAGTCCGACTCCTAGTCCGACTCCTAGTTATAGTCCTAGTCTGGATCCCACTCCAGCACCTGACCCTAGGCTGGGTCCCACTCCAGCAACTGACCCTATACTGGATCCCACTCTAGCACCTGACCCTATGCTGGATCACGCTCCAGCACCTGACCCTAGGCTGGATCCCACTCCAGCACCTGACTCTAGGCTGGATCCCACTCCAGCACCTGACCCTTGGCAGGATCACACTCCAGCACCTGATCCAAGGCTGGATCCCACTCCAGCACCTAACCCTTGGCTGGATCACACTTCAGCACCTGATCCAAGGCTGGATCACACTCCAGCACCTGATCCAAGGCTGGATCACACTCCAGCACCTGATCCAAGGATGGATCACACTCCAGCACCTGAACCAAGGCTGGATCACAATCCAGCACCTGACCCTATGCTGGATCACACTCCAGTGCCTGTTTCCACTACGACAACAACTCCGCCTGTTCCCACGACGACGACGACTGACTCCACGACGACGACGACGGACGACGCCGCCTGCTTTGTCTGCTGCACCCGAGCCTGCTTCGCCTGCAGCACCCGCACCTGACTCGTCCGCTGCTGCGACCACTCCTGACTCTTCCGCTGCTTCCAAGTCCGCCACGATGGCGGCGCCGACACGCCCACCTCCACGTCGGCCACGGATGTGGCCGTGCCCTGGTCGTCCACCTCACCAAGCGCATCCACATCCCCGTCGGCCACGGATGTGGCCTTTTCGAGGTCGCCCACATAGACATTTGCGGCAGCGGCATTCCATTCGCCGCTGCCACCTGACTTGTCCCCGGTGGATTTGGGGACACACGACCTGGCGACCCTCCGCCATGTCCTCCCTCCATCCTCCTTTCACTCTCGAACTTTCTTATTGTGGGGGGGTTCGAATTGTTTTTGGGACATCTGGAATCTGTCCCTTAAGGGGGGGATTATGTGATCTGCTGCCCGGATCATATCATATTCTGGTTTTGTTCCGTTATTGTATTATATTCTGCTAGTGTTTCACTTCCTTAGTTCCTGTTTGTTCTGTTACTATCTGTCGCGCATTAGTGTCACCTGGCTCTTGTTTTTGACTCACACCTGTTTGTAAATACTGTCCTTATTCAAGCCTGCCTTTTCCGTTGACTCGGCCTCGCATCCTAGTTTTTGTTCCATGCAACAAGTGACGACGGTCATTCCCGACTCTGGTAAACCTGTTTTCTTCTTGCTAGCTTCCGCGCTATGCTTCTGTGTTTTCCTAGCTCCAATGCCAGCTCTTCGCTTTGCCTTTTTGTGCCTAGTACAAGTTTTCTGTTTATAGTCTGTTCCTTAGTTTAAATAAATCATTATTTCTTGCCTTACGCCGTGTCCGAGCCCAAACTGCATCTGGAGAGAACGCATCCGCATCACCATGTCCAGCAAACGTCACATTAATAGAGGAGTCACTGATGAATGTATGAAAATATTTCCAGGTCTTAATATTTTATTTCTGACTTTTTATATTTTTAGGCCATGTCACGATACACAATATATATCTCAATATTTTGCCTTAGCCTTGAATTAACACTTGATGCATATAATCACAGCAGTATGATGACTGTATGTGTCTACATTAAAACATTCTTGTTCATACTGCATTAATATATGCTCATTTTAACTGTTCATGCAAAGAGGGAACTCACAACTAAGTCAATTTACCAAAACTGTATTTATTAAACAGTTATTAAGCAGTGGCACAAACATTCATGTTATTTCAAAACAGAAAGTGCAAGATTGTCAGAGACATTTTAAAACAAGCTTTAGTGCACTTTTGTGCATGTCACCAAGGTGAAATGTCAGAACAACACTAAATTAAACTGCACTTTTTGTACAGAACGCCACAACAATAGTTTAAAACAAATAAAGTGCACTTTTGTGCATGATTTTACACAAGATTTTTCCATAACTGTCTAATAAAAATTAGCTGCATTAATAGGAAATCAAATAGTGTTCGTCCTTCGCTACGTAGTAGGTTTCTGTGGACGTTATCTCCTTCTGTTTTTGACTACTTTTTTCATACGGTGTTGATCTGGAAATGGTTGACACAATACAAACACTCAAACACTCACAATTTCACAGATAAAAAAGTAAATAAAATAATAATATGACCACCTCAACAAACTGAATGGAATTTTACAGCCTTTTTGCTCAAAATATTGTGAGTGACTGACTTGTTGGACATTTGTTTTGAAAATAAAGTCATCTTAGAAAATGGATGGATGGTTTTGAAAGCTGACGTGTGTGTGTGTACATTTCATATACAAACTGGTCTTTGCCTATAGCTTCACATTCAGCTCATTCATGTGTCCACTATGTCCACAGCAAAAGCTAACCTACAAAGCCAATCTGTGTCACTGAGCTCAGGGAAAGTGTCAGCTCTTTCAAGTTGCTCCAAAAATGAGATTATCTCCTATTTCAGCTCTCACACACGTTGACATACTTTACCCACACTTAACCAGCGAAGTCAACTGCATTGCGATGTCCCACGCAAAGTTTATTTGCAATCATATCAAGACTTATAAAATTTGCGACTAAATAGATATGATCAAAATAATTTATATCTTACTGATATTACCGAGTCATTTAGAGAAATAATGAGCCAGCCAGTCACGTGATCGCGTGATGTAGAGGTAGGCACCGCAGACAACCAACAACAATGCTAATCATGTGGGAGCCAATAATGTTTACTTTTGGACAAATGATGATCCAGAACTTTATAATTTTTTATCCTGAATATGAGAAGGGTGAGCTAAAAGTTTCAGATCAGCGGTCTCAGACTGAAAACGGGCTAATTACGGCCCGCGAGACGTTATTTTGTGGGATGCACCTTATAATGAAATTTGAATGTTGGTGCAGCCCGTGAGTTTTATATCAATGTCACTTCTCAGCATCATACTTGCAATTATCCTCCAGATTTCTCGGGAAGACTCGATCGTGCCGTGATGGCACTGCCTTCAGCATCCTCTACGACCTGCACCAAGAGTGTGCCAGTTCAGACAAATAGTGTATTTGGCTTCTGCTGACGTACCTGAGTGACTCCAAGACATACTAGGTCAACAGCCATACAGGTCACACTAAGGGTGGCCGTATGAACAACTTTAACACTGTTACAAACATGCCTCACACTGCTAACCCACATCAAACAATAATGACAAACACATTTTGGGAGATCATCCGCACCGTAACACAACATGAACACAATAAGACAAATACCCAGGATCCCATGCAGCACTAACTCTTCCGGGCTCTATCGTTGGCTCGCTCGTTCCAGCACCCAGCCCCCAGCGCCACTGTAAGCAGTGGCGCGGGAGAAGGGCGGTCCGGAAGCGACAGAAACGTTGCATGGAGACGAGGGTTTTCTTACGTGCTTGGCTGCAGTCACACTGCGACACCTGTCCGTCAGTAATAAAGTCTTTGATAACCTGGACCAATTCAAACGTTATTTCTTTTTTATTGTTTAATTTGCATTGCCTCACACGATGAACACTATAAATATTTTTATATAACACCAGATAACACTGCGGCAGCCGTCACGTTTTTGCGTTCGCTATCCTGGTACTTTCCGCCGACCGCCGTGTTGCTGTAGGGAGGAAAAAAGGAAAGACACACATTGCGGAAATAACATTATTCTCTGTGCGTCGGCTGAATACAAATTTATTCCCTAACCCCAAACATGTCTTTTTCAAAGCCTGCAGTGAAGAGAAAGGTCAGTGATGAGCAAAAACAATTCCAGGAAAAGTGGGAAATGCAATATATCTTTGTTGAGCACAGGGGCACCCCGACGTGTCTTATTTACACAGAGAAAGTTGTGGCGCATAAGGCATACAATTTGAAACGTCATTATACAACTAGACATGCTGAGGAGTATGCAAAATACCGGGGAGATGAGAGAGTGAACCGGGTTGCAAATTTAAAAAACAGTCTACTGAGGCAACAAGAGTTCTTCAAGAAAGCAACCGAAAAGAGCGATGCAGCAGTCAAAGCTAGCTACATGGTGAGTGAGATGGTTGCTAGGGCCGTTCAAAGAAGGTGAATTCATTAAGAAGTGCATGTTAAATTTTTTTAAAGAAATATTTTCTCGTGGCCCAGGCTCACCCAGTTTTTGCATCCAGTGGCCCCCAGGTAAATTGAGTTTGAGACCCCTGATCGAGAATAACTTTGACGATCCGTTACATGATGCAGCAATAGCAGAACTGCAGCAAACAAGACATCGCTGGCACATAAGCTTTTTGTTCTTTAGAGTTTTACGGCAGTTTGCATCAATATATGTTGCATTAATGCGTTCTTTAATTTCATTTTATATTTAAAGTAAAGTCTCTCCTTGAGTCCAGTGCAGCATAAACTATAGTTAGCTCTCGGTTATCAATGCTAAACATAATTTGTCTGGCATAGCACTTATAATAACAACATTACTAATATTTGGTTAATATTCAGGTCACGAGATGTACAAAACCCAAAATCAGTGAAGTTGGCACGTTGTGTAAATCCCAAACAAAGACAGAATCCAATTATTTGCAAATCCTTTTCAAACTATATTCAATTGAACATACTGCAAAGACAATAAATTTAATGTTCGAATGAGAAACTTTGTTATTTTTTGCAAACATGAGCTAATTTTGAATTTGATGCCTGCAACATGTTTCAAAAATGCTGGCACAAGTGGTAAAAAAGACTGAGAAAGTTGAGGAATGCTCATCAAACACTTATTTGGAACATCCCACTGGTGAAAAGGCTCATTTGGAACAGGTGGGTGTCATAATTGCGTATAAAAGCAACTTCCATGAAATGCTCAGTCAGTCACAAACAGGGATGGGGCGAGAGTCACCACTTTGTGAACAAATGCGTGAGCAAATTGTCGAAGAGTTTAAGAACATTTCTCAAAGAGCTATTGCAACGAATTTAGGGATTTCACCATCTACGGTCCGTAGTATCATCAAAAGGTTCGGAGAATCCGGAAAAATCACTGCACGTAAGCAATGGTATTATGGACCTTCGACCCCTTAGGCAGTACTGCATCAAAAAGCAACAGTGTGTGAAGGATATCACCACATGGGCTCAGGAACACTTCAGAAAACCGCTGTCAGTAACTACAGTTGGTTGCTACTTTGCAAAGTGAAAGCCATTTATCAACAACACCTAGAAATGCTGCCGATTTTGCTGGGCCTGAGCTCATCTAAGATGGACTGATGCACAGTGAAAAAGTGCCCTGCTATCTGATGAGTCCACATTTCAAATTGATTTTGATAATTGTGGACATTGCGTCCTCTGGACCAAAGAGGAAAGTAACCATTGTTCTAGGCGCAAAGTTCAAAAGCCAGCATCTGTGATGGTATGGGGGTGTATTAGTGCCCAGAGCATGGGTAACTTACACATCTGTAAATGCACCATTAATGCTGAAAGGTACATATACAGGTTTTGGAGCAACATTTGTTGTCATCAAAGCAAAGTGTTTTTCATGGACGCTCCTGCTTATTTCAGCATAAATTACGACAGCGGAGAGCCCGGACTGTTGAACAACATAAGCTGTACATCAAGCAAGAATGGGAAATAATTCCACCTGAAAAGCTTCAAAAATTGGTTTCCTCAGTTCCCAAACGTTTACTTGGTGTTATTAAAAGGAAAGGCCATGTAACAGTGGTAAAAATACCTTTTTGTTAATGATTACTTGCAAAAAACAAATATTTTTGTCAGTTTGAATATTAAAATCTCTTGTCTTTGCAGTGTATTCAATTGATTATAAGTTGAAAAGGATTTGCAAATCATTGTATTCCGTTTTTACAAATTACACAACGTGCCAACTTCATTAGTTTCGGTTTTGTAAATAGAGTATTGTTTGTGGTTTTCATGGTTGTTTAGAGTTTTGTGGGCAAAATACTGAGCCACTATATATTCCATTGTTAACGGACATTTCTGTATTTATTTATTTACGACTAAGAAAACCTGAGACAAAAACATACTATATGTGTTCATGTCTTATATAGGGATTGTGAATGATAGACAGCAAATCTCTTTTTAAATGTCTTTCTAATGTTTGCGTATTTCCAGTATGACTGATCTGATACTAAGGTCAGAGTGGAGAAGTACTACTACAGTGACGTCAATCTCCGTAAATAGCCAAAGGTATTCGGAGCGTAATATTCAAAATAGCTGACTGAATTTGTGGCATCTTGTAATGTTTCGACGGTCTTTTCGCATCCTTTGCAAATTGAAGTACACAAAAAAAAGAAGAAAAAAAGAAGAAGAAAAAAAAATAAGTACAATTGGATATGGATACAATGAAACACAATTAAAGTCAACTTGTTTTGCCACTCTGCAGGTACTTTAATAGTCTTTTAAAATAAAATATGTTCCTCAGTTAATTGTTATGCTTTAAAGTGGACCTGTTATGCAAAACCAACTTTTCTCACCTGTTTGTACCTGTTTTTGTGTATTTGGAATCCTCATAAATCACAAAAATGTTAATCAAACAACGAATGCATGGCAGAGATTTTTACAAAATAATATTGCCTATTTCCGAACTTGCTTTAAATGGGGTGTTTGGAATTTAAGATGAATGTGAGGTATTTTGCCTTGGTTACATATCTGTGGCCCTTTTCCCAAGGTTTCTGTGTTTCCCCATTATGGGTTTTAAGTTTTTCCCTGTCCGGATGTGGGCTCAGACCAGTGATGTCATTGTGGTTTGTGCAGCCCTCGAGGCTTCTGTGATTACGGGACATGAAAGTAAAATTTGATTGATTGATTGATGGTAGAAGTTTACTTGAAGAGCTTTGAATAAGTCTGCCTTTTTCATTCAGTTGTAATCCAAAGTTGTAGCCAATAAGTTCTTTTTTTTCTCTCTATTCTCTTGTTTTGGGGGAGACTGGCTCTTGTATGCACATGCACATGCCCCCTATGCTTTTGCCTTTTCTGATACAAATTAGCGTATAATTCAAACTTATATCTGACAATAAACTCTATATGGAAACCCTAAAAACTACAAAATAGCTGACAGGGAGAAGACACAATCTAAAGGAGCGTGGCATGGACTTTAAGACAAAACTGCGCATTCTGCAGAGACAGACAGAAAGCGACTTAAAGACGGTCTGTAAAACCAAATCTCCACATAATTTTGACCGAAATAATCACCATTACCTATGAACAGATCACAAGGAAGTATTTTAAATGTAGAAAAAAAAAATCATAATATGACCCCTTCAAGTTGCAAACAAACATTTCACTTACAAGCATTGCCACCATTAGTGGCTGTAGCAAATATCACTTCGATATACTTTTAGCAACTAGTAAGTACAAAAACCTATATTTTTGGGAAATATGTTATCAGATGTGCACCGAAACATATGTAATTAATCACAAATGATTGGTTTTACTGTTTAACATTTTAATGTGTTTTAAAAACTTTATTTGTGGAACATTGTGAAATAACAAATATGTCAGATGTTAGAATGTATGTATATGAAGTAGGAAAATACAATTATAAATCATTTCAACATGTGACATTGATTTGAGATACACGCGTTTTGAATTAAGAATGCAGTCGCAGAACTAATTAGGCTCGTATACCGAGTTAGTACTTTTATTCAGTACTTTAACTGCCTTGTTTTGCAGGTTATTTACCTAGTTTGTACATATTTATATGAATTTGTTTGTTTCTAGAGTACAGGTCAAAAGTTTGGACACACCCTCTCATTTACAACACAAATGATGGTCCCAATCCCATTGATAAAGCAAGACATTTCACTAATCAACCTTGATAAGGAGTGGGGCTAGTGCGTCTGCCTCACAATACAAAGGTCCTGAATAGTCCTGGGTTCAATCCCAGGCTCGGGATCTTTCTGTGGGGAGTTTGCATGTTCTCCCCGTGACTGCGTGGGTTCCCTCCGGGTACTCTGGCTTCCTCCCACTTCCAAAGACATGCACCTGGGGATAGGTTGATTGGCAACGCTAAATTGGCCCTAGTGAGTGATTGTAAGTGTGAATGTTGTCTGTCTATCTATGTTGGCCCTGCGATAAGGTGGCCACTTGTCTAAGGTGTAGACTGCCTTCCGCCCGATTTTAGCTGAGATAGGCACCAGCGCCCCCCGCGACCCCAAAGGGAATAAGCGGTAGATATGGATGGATTGATGGAACCCTGATAAGGCACACCTGTAAAGTGAAAACCATTTCAGGTGAATACCTCTTGAAGCTCATCGAGAGAATGCCAAGAGTGTGCAAAGCAGTAATCAGATATGGCTGTTTTGAAAAAAATAGAACCTGAAACATAGTTTCAGTTATTTCACTTTTTTTTGTTTAGTGAAATTAATTGTGTTGCAAGAAGTGCATTTTTAGTGTCTGTGTGTTTGTGTGTCGACATCAGAGCAGTGATAGGAATGTAAGAAATGTCTTCAGACGCATTAACTGTATGGAGCATGGTGTTGGTTATTTATTGCAATCTCATTTTGTCCTTCCATTGCTGGTTTCTTCAGCTTGTCGCGGTAGTAGATTGTAGCGTTACAACACGATGCGAAGACATGATACTCACTGGTGCAGTGAAAAGGTCTTTTAGATTAGGAAATAAGTCACATAACACCAGGGAAAACCCACACAATGAGTCAGCGATGGACTTTTGGTTAAGAAGGCTTATGGTTATAGTATATTGGTGAAAATAGTAATAGATACAATAAGCTTGAGCTACATGTAACACAAATCAACCCAAACTGGTGAAGAGGAGTTTAAGAAGTCACTTGATTACACAATTGTTGACAGGTGATAATACTGGCTGACGAACAAGCCCTCAGAGGCAAGGGTCAAGTAACAGCCTACTATGTAAACTCTGGAAGTGGAAACAACAAATTAAGAGATCTAAAATTAAAATACAAATCAAAGCCAAGCAATGACAACAAAAGTCAACCTTTTTTAACGTTTCCTATTTAAAGTTAAAGTTAAAGTACCAATGATTGTCACACACACTAGGTGTGGCAAAGTTATTCCTTCTTCTTATCTTTTTTCCATCCATATTCTTTGCCATGATGATGATATTTTTAGACAGCGACTCAAATTGATATTTGTGGTATATTTGTGGTATATATATATATATATATATATATATATATATATATATATATATATACATATATATATATATATATATATATATATATATATATATATACAAACCCCGTTTCCATATGAGTTGGGAAATTGTGTTAGATGTAAATATAAACGTAATACAATGATTTGCAAAAAAATGTCAACCCATATTCAGTTGCATATGCTTCAAAGACAACATATTTGATGTTCAAACTGATAATTTTTTTTTTTTTGCAAATAATCATTAACTTTAGAATTTGATGCCAGCAACACGTGACAAAGAATTTGGTAAAGGTGGCAATAAATACTAATAAGGTTGAGGAATGCTCATCAAACACTTATTTGGAACATCACACAGGTGTGCAGACTAATTGAGAACATGTGGGTGCCATGATTGGGTATAAAAACAGTTCCCCAAAAAATGCTCAGTCTTTCACAAGAAAGGATGGGGCGAGGTACACCCCATTGTCCACAACTGCGTGAGCAAATAGTCAAACAGTTTAAGAACAACATTTCCCAAAGTGCAATTGCAAGAAATTTAGGGATTTCAACATCTACGGTCCATAATATCATCAAAAGGTTCAGAGAATCTGGAGAAATCACTCCACGTAAGCGGCATGGCCGGAAACCAACATTGAATGACCGTGACCTTCAATCCCTCAAAAACCGACATCAATCTCTAAAGGATATCACCACATGGGCTCAGGAACACTTCAGAAAACCACTGTCACTAAATACAGTTTGTCGCTACATCTGTAAAGCTCTACTATGCAAAGCAAAAGCCATTTAAACGTATCAACAACATCCAGAATCGCCACCGGCTTCTCTGGGCCCGAGATCATCTAAGATGGACTGATGCAAAGTGGAAAAGTGTTCTGTGGTCTGACGAGTCCACATTTCAAATTGTTTTTGGAAATTTTCAACATCGTGTCATCTGGACCAAAGGGGAAGCGGACTATCCAGACTGTTATCGACAGAAAGTTCAAAAGCCAGCATCTGTGATGGTATGGGGGTGCATTTGTGCCCAAGGAATGGGTAACTTACACATCTGTGAAGGCCCCATTAATGCTGAATGGTACACACAGGTTTTGGAACAACATATGCTGCCATGTAAGCGCTGTCTTTTTCATGGACGCCACTGCTTATTTCAGCAAGACAATGTCAAGCCACATTCAGCATGTGTTACAACAGCATGGCTTCGTAAAAAAAGAGTGCGGGTACTTTCATGGCCCGCCTGCAGTCCAGACCCGTCTCTCAACGAAAATGTGTGGCTTCAGCCTAAAATAAGACAGCGCAGACCCCGGACGGTTGAACGACTGAAGCTCGACACAAAACAAGAATGGGAAAGAATTCAGCTTCAACAATTAGTTTCCTCAGTTCCCAAACGTTTATTGAGTGTTGTTAAAGAAAAGGTGATGTAACACAGTGATGAACATTCCCCTTCCTAACTACTTTGGCACGTGTTGCAGCCATGAAATTCTAAGTTTATTATTATTTGCAAAAAATAAAAACAAAGTTAATGAGTTTGAACATCAAATATCTTGCCTTTGCAGTGCATTCAACTGAATATGGGTTGAAAAGGATTTGCAAATCATTGTATTCCGTTTATAGTTACATCTAACACAATTTCCCAACTCATATGGAAACGAGGTTTGTATATATACAGGATGTTGCAGGGATTGCAGAGTTTTCATTCGGGGGTGGATGACTAATGGAAGCAGTTTGTGGTGTTCCAGTGTGAGCAGGCGTGGGTGAAGCCTCCTCCTATCCACAGCGCTGCAGAGGTATGAGAAAACACTGCAGTGTTGTTCTTGCCGGCGCAACAAGCCCACTTCAGCGCCCTATCAGCTCCCCTCCACAAGAGCGCCACTTTCAACCCCCATCGAGTCAAATTTCATGCTTGTTTGGAGAGACGATTAGGAGGGGACAACACGCGCCTGGAAGAGGTCAGATGGGGTCCTTCTTGTTTCTCTACGGTGAATTGAACCTCACTGGTGGTACAAAACATCAATGTGTTGTATCTGATGTGTGAAATGTCCATATCTTCATGGAATAGCTCATCACTGGAAGTATTACCACTACCACTTTACTGGCCAATAATTCATGGGTCCTCAGGGAGGCGCTCTTTAAGTGAAAGGAGGTGAATGTTAAGCACAGCAGAAAAAGTTCAACCATTTAGCATGGTACAAAATCACAAAAACAATTCACACGAAAGAACTGATACATAACATTAGGTGTTCCTAACCTTTTTGACCACCGGGCCCAACTTTTCCACTACATATTAACACTGAGTTAGTAATCCTGTTCTTGCTTTTATTATACGTTTCCAGTAATTATATCTAACCTACTTACTTATTTTTGCGTTTAAAAAACTTACCTATGACTTTAGCTCCAGACTTCTGTTTGTTTGATATTGTCATTATTGCCACAAGTGGTGGAAAAGTGTATTACAATTGGTTATCACTGCGGCTCATACGGATCACAGCTGAGAAACAGATATTTTTTGGTGGCCCAACAATCAAGAAACAGGATGTTGTAGTCGTAATGATTTGTGCAGTCCTTTGAGACATTTGTGATTTGGGGCTATATAAATAAACATTGATTGATTGATTGAAACACTGTATTATAGTATATTACTGAAAGAAGTAATGATAATGAATACAGTAAGCTTTAGATAGATGTAATAACAATGTAGTGGAAAAACAACTTAAACCCAACCGTCACCCTAAACACAACCCAACTCTTAACCTTCATCTTAATCCTTGAAATCATGGGCAGCATGGGGGCCATTTGTTGTTGTTTTTTTTAAATGGCCGTAGCGAACAAAATTAACTTTTTGGTCCAGACTATAACATTAAAAGCCCTACATTTTTATATTGTTTATACTCGAACCCCAATGCATGTCTTGGCGTGATTAAACTACATGGTAAATACATTTGTTTCAATAATTTTTTAAAGTGTAAAATGACAAACTCAACAAACAAACAAACATAAATCTGAATAATGAAATGATAAAATAAGTATTATAATTTGTCCATTAAACTGTGTTAATATTTTTTCTGTATGATTGCAATCATACAACTAATTTTTTATGTCCTTGAGTATAAAAAAAAAAAACTTTGCACACTAACCTAACATTGGGTTTATCGTGTGTGTGCGTGTGTGTGTGTGTGTGTGTGTGTGTAAAGTTGAAGAGGAATCAGGCATTGATTTCTGGCTGCTCTGAATGTCACGATGTCGCCACAATAATAATTGCAGAGACATTTTTACACCATAATTTTCGAGTTTGTACACTGAATTTCTACAGTTGTTTTAATGTTTTTGTGTAAGTGACCACATTCATCTTTCTAATTGGACAATTAATAGAGAAAAGAGGCCTTGTAGTCCAGAGACTATTCTACTACTCTGTGAGAAGTGAGCTAGCAGATGCATCTTTTTTTTTTGTCAGCGAGCCAGCATTTGTGGTAGTTTTTTGGTCAGATGCAAGAACATTGTTGTACTGCTCTGCTGTAAAGGAATGAATTAATGTGATTGCCAATATGGAAGAAAATATATCCAAGAGCAAATATTTTTCTTAACTGGACTTTAAGATATACCAGACGTGAAAGTATGTTTTCAATGAGGATAGTGTATGTGCTTCACATACAAATCCAGTAGAGGGTAAAAGTAAGAAAGACTCCAAATGTTTAATTTTTTCCCCCAAAAACCAATAAATGAGACCAAGAAAAAAACAAAAAAAATGTTTATGAAACTGAATTAGTCCCTTCTTTTTCTTACTTCAATAAGACATGTGTGTCAACAGTGGTTGGAGCATATGAATATAAGTAAAAACAAAATAAAAAAAATAAGAGAAACTCCAAAGTCAACCTGGTGTGAAGGTCGGCACATGTGACTGCTCCAACGACATGTCCCTGGACAGGCGGAGTTGTCATGTACAAAGGCAAGGCGTGGCATAAAATCAATATATCAATAAACGACGATTCATCGATCGGCACATTATTGATAAACCCATCTGGAAAACTCACAATATTTCCGATTGGCCTGTCTGCCCCGGCACAAGTTAATTATTAATATTATTAGATATTACACTAATTTGCAAATCTGAGATGACGATGTCCTGTTTGGAAAGTTTACACTGCAAAAACTGAAATCTAAGCAAGATTAAATATCTCAAATAAGGGTGATATTTGCTTATTTTCTGTCTGATAAGATAATTATTCTCACTAAGCAGATTTTATGTTAGAGTGTTTTACTTGTTTTAAGTGTTTTGGTCCTAAATGATCTCAGTAATATATTACAGCTTGTTGCTGAGATGTTATGACCTATATTGAGTAAAACATGCTTGAAAATAGAATATCAACTGTTGCAGAGTTGTGTCATTAACACTCAAAAGTATAAAACATTTTTTTTAAAGTAATACATTCTTATTTCAAGCATGAAAAATAAAAATAAAAATCATGACTTTGACACAATTGTGTCTCGTACTAAAACAGATGGCAGCCAAATGGACTTTGCTGTATTATTTTCAATGAAACAAGAGAAAATATGTACTCATATAGTAGTAGAGTTAGCACAGTACAGTAAATGCACAGTTAATATTTAAACATTTAACATGTGACATTTCAAACTATATTGAACAGAAATAGTTCATGCACATTCAGGTAAATTCTTCAAAATAACAATAAAAAAAATGGCTGGGGGCCAGGCTGTATGTGTATATATATATATATATATATATATATATATATATATATATATGCATATATATATGTATATATATATATATATATATATACATATATATATATATATATATATATATATATATATATATATATAGTCCTCGCACACTAATTGACTGAAAGAGCACGCACTTGGCGCAATGACGTCATATTACATCCATCCATCCATTTCTACCGCTTATTCCCTTTTGGGATCGCGGGGGGCGCTGGTGCCTATCTCAGCTACAATCAGGCGGAAGGCAATGTACACCCTGGACAAGTCGCCACCTCATCGCAAGGCCAACATATTCACACACTAGGGCCAATCATATTATGGATGGTAAAATGGCTTTTTAGACAATATGATTTGCCTGAGCGGCTAGGAGACCCTGAGTGTGGTTGCCTTGTTGCCTTCCCATTAAGAAATCTAAACTAATTTTTAGTGTAGGTTTGCTGGTTTCAAAAAATGTAATGCCGGGCGCACATCATTTTGTCAAGATAATTTAATTTGAGAATATTTTTCAACACATTGAGAAAAAAAAGTCTTATTGTCAGGTGTATCACTGACAGTTCAGTTATGTTTAGGGTTTTTCTCTGTCTTTATTTCCTGTCAGCGCTCTTATTTTGGTTATTTCCTTCTTTTCTCCCTGAGCACTGTTTCCCCTTTAGCTGCGTCTGATTGGCACCTGGCCACACCTGGTGTCAATCAGCTATTTAAACCTGCTTTGTCCTCCTGTCAGGACTAGAGTATTGTCGTTGTCGCTACTACCTGTCGATGTCATCACTACCTGTTGTTACTAATTCTCCTTGTCGATATCGTCATAGCGGTAAGAAGTTCCTAATAGCCATTTACAGTTTGCTGTCTCTTAGCTCTTTTGTTTCATGTTTTCCTATTAGCTAGATCTTGTTAGCCATTAGCTGTTTCCAGTCTTTCAGTTTGCTAGTTCCTGTTTTTCAGTTTGGCTATTCCTAGTTCCTGGTTTGTGTTCTACATTTAATTTGAACATTAAATCATGTTTTCCTGGACAAAGCCTGCCTTCTCTGCATATTGGGTTTCGTGACACTCATATTTTTTTTCTACCGAGAAAAGTCCACCTGTTATTAGTGATAATATACTTATTTTAAGGTATTTTTGTGTTCATTGAGGTAGGCTAATTTTACTTGTTTTGGAAAGTCTTGACACGCCAAATTTTCTTGTTCTATTGGCAGATAATTTTCCTTAGTTCAAGTAAAATACCCCTAATTTTTGTATATATTTTTTCTTCTTTTTTGAACACTGACTCTTTGCAGTTTAGCGTTTTTTTTGTTGCTGCTTTTTTTTTAAACTATTGCCTTTTTCTTTTTTCTCATCCCAAACAAAACCATTTCCTTACTTTTTCTAACCCTAATTCCCCAACCCCTAATTGAGGGTTCCCAATCTACGGTGGGGATGTGCTGCTATCTGTTGGTGTACACCAATATTGTTAGCCATTGCATTGATTATAAGCGATTGGGAATTTTACGAAAACATGAAGGTGCATAAAAGCATCATCATCATGCTATTCAGACAGCCCTATATATATATATATATATATATACACACATACAAACCCCGTTTCCATATGCGTTGGTAAATTGTGTCAGACGTAAATATAAACGGAATACAATTATTTGCAAATCATTTTCAACCCATATTCAGTTGAATATGCTACAAAGACAACATATTTGAAGTTAAAACTGACAAGCATTTTTTTTGTGCAATTAATCATTAACTTTAGAATTTGATGCCACCAACACGAAACAAAGAAGTTGGGAAAGGTGGCAATAAATACAGATAAAGTTGAGGAATGCTCATAAAGCACTTATTTGGAACATCCCGCAGGTGTGCAGGCTAATTGGGAACAGGTGGGTGCCATGATTGGGTATAAAAGCAGTTTCCATGAAATGCTAAGTAATTCACAAACAAGGATGGGGTTAGGGTCACCAATTTGTAAGCAAATTGTCAAACAGTTTTAGAACAACATTTCTCAACGAGCTATTGCAAAGAATTTAGGGATTTTACCATCTACGGTCTGTAAAATCATCAAAAAGTTCAGAGAATCTGGAGAAATCACTGCACGTAAGCGATGATATCATGGACCTTTGAGCCCTCAGGCGGTACTGCAGCAAAACCCGACATCAGTGTGTAAAGGATATCACCACATGGGCTCAGGAACACTTCAAAAAACCACTGTCAGTAACTACAGTTGGTCGCTTCATCTGTAAGTGCAAGTTAAAACTCTACTATGCAAAGCGAAAGCCATTTATCAACAACACCAAGGAACACCCCTGGCTTCTCTGGCCCCGAGCTCATCTAAGATGGACTGATGCAAAGTGGAAAGGTGTTCTGTGGTCTGACGAGTCCACATTTCAAATTATATTTGGAAACTGTGGACGTGGTGTCATCCGGAACAAAGAGGAAAATAACCATCCGGATTGTTATAGGCGCAAAGTTCAAGAGCCAGCATCTGTGATGGTATGGGGGTGTATTAGTCCCCAAGGCATGGGTAACTTACACATATATGAAGGCACCATTAATGCTGAATGGTCCATACACATTTTGGAGCAACATATTTTGTCATCCAAGCAACGTTATCGTGGACGTCCCTTCTTATTTCAGCAAAACAATGCGAAGCCACGTGTTACAACAGTGTTGCTTCGTAGTAAAAGAGTGCGAGTACTTTCCTGGTTTGCCTGCAGTCCAGACCTGTCTCCCATCGAAAATGTGTGGCGCATTATGGAACGTAAAATACGATAGCGCAGACCCCGGACTGTTGAACGACTGAAGCTCTACATAAAACAAGAATGGGAAATAATTCCACTGTCAAAGACTTAACAATTAGTTTCCTCAGTTCCCAAACGTTTATTGAGTATTGTTAAAAGAAAATGTGATGTAACACAGTGGTGAACATGCCCTTTCCCAACTACTTTGGCACGTGCTGCAGCCATGAAATTCTAAGTTGATTATTATTTGCAAAAAAACAAAATAAAGTTTATGAGTTTGAACATCAAATATCTTGTCTTAGTAGTGCATTCAACTGAATATGGGTTGAAAAAAATTTTGCAAATCATTGTATTCCGTTTATATTTACATTTAACACAGATTCCCAACTCATATGGAAACGGGGTTTGTTTAGTAATATATATATATATATATATAATTTATATTCATATATACACACGTGAGAGTAAAAAGTATTTGATCGCTTGCTGATTTTGTTGGTTTGCCCACTAATAAAGACACGATCATTCTATACTTTTAATGGTAGATGTATTCTAACATGGAGAGACAGTATATCAAAACGAAAATCCAGAAAATAACTTTCAAAAATATATTTTAATTCATTTGTATTTCATTGAGGGAAATAAGTATTTGATCCCTCTAGACAAAAGCAGTTAATACTTGGTGGCAAAGCCTTTGTTTGCAAGCACATTGGTCAGAAGTTTGTGGTAGTTAACCACAAGGTTAGCACACATATCAGGGGGAATTTTGGCCCACTCTTCTTTGCAGAGCCTCTCGAGATCATTCAGGTTGGTGGGCTGTCGCTTGGCAACTCGGACCTTCAGCTCCCTCCATAGCTTTTCAATAGGATTGAGGTCCGGAGCCTGCCTGGGCCACTCCATGACCTTAATATGGTTCTTCTTGAGCCACTCCTTTGTTGCCTTTGCTGTATGCTTTGGATCGTTGTCATGTTGGAAGACCCAACCACAGCCCATTTTCAGCTTCCTGGCAGAGGGGAGGAGGTTGTCCCTCAAGACTGCACGGTACATGGCTCCATCCATCTTCCCACTGATGCAGTGTAGTAGCCCTGTGCCCTTGGCAGAGAAACACCCCCAAAACATAATGCTTCCACCTCCATGCTTGATGGTGGGCACAGTGTTCTTTGGGTCATAGGCAGCACTTTTCTTTCTCCACACACGACGTGTAGATTTTAGGCCAAATAGTTCAATTTCGGTCTCGTCTGACCATAGAACCTTCTCCCAATCACTTTGTGCATCTTTGAGGTGATCATTGGCATACTTTAGGCGGGCCTCCACATGTGCCTTCTTAAGCAGGGGTACCTTTCGGGCACTGCAGGATTTTAACCCATTCTGTCGCAAAGTGTTGCCAACTGTTTTCCTGGTGACTGTGGTCCCAGGTGCCTTGAGATCATTCACTAACTCCTGCTGAGTGGTTGCAGGACGATTTCTCACAGTTCTCATGATCATTGCAACCCCACGAGGTGAAATCTTCTGTGGAGCAACCAGATCGAGGTCTGTTGATGGTCATGTTATACTTTTTAAATGTTCTAACAGTTGCACCAATGGTTGTTACTTTGATTCCCAGCATCTTGCTAATGTTTTTGTAGCCCATTCCAGATTTGTGCAGGTCAACAATCCTGTCTCTGAGGTCCTGAGAGAGTTATTTTGTCTTACCCATGTTGGAGAGCTTGGAATCTGTCTGAGTCTCTGATCAGGTGTCTTTTATACAGGTGATTAGTTAGAACAGGTGTCTTCAATTCAGTCTTCAATTCCCAAGTTGATTGGGAGTGTCTAACTGCTCTGTGAAAGCCAGAAATCCTAATGCACACTAGGGGATAAAATACTTTTTTTCCTCAATGAAATACAAATCAATTAAAATATATTCCTTAAAGTTATATTTTATTCTATCTCACCATGTTTAAATACATCTACCATTAAAAGTATAGAATGATCATGTCTTTATTAGTGGGCAAACCAACAAAAGCAGAAAGGGATCAAATACTTTTTACTCTCACTGTAAGCGTGTGTAGGCCCTGCGATGAGGTGGCGACTTATCCAGGGTGTACCCCACCTTCCCCCCGATTGTAGCTGAGATAGGCGCCAGCGCCCCCCGCGACCCCAAAAGGGAATAAGCGGTAGAAAATGGATGGATGGATGGTGAGCGTGTGTATATATAAATATATATATATATATATATATATATATATATATATATATATATATATATATATATACACACGCTTATATATATATTTACGTATGCATGTACGTGTGTATTCATGCGTGTGTATATAGATATATATATGTATATGTGTGTATATATATATTTTTATGATCCGCTGCCCGGATCATATTATGTTTTGGTTTTAAGTCTTTTTGTACTTTGTTCTGCGAATGTTTGTCTTAGTTCCTGGTTGCACTTCCTTGTTTATCTTGTCGCCATGGTTACTTATTAGTTTCACCTGCCACTTGTTTCTTGACGCGCACTTGCCTTGTGATTACGTCTTTATTTAAGCCTGCCTTTTTTGTTCATTCAGTCTTACCTCCTAGTTTATGTTACACGCAACAGTGACGACCTTGATTTCCGATTCCGGTAACTAGTTTAATACTTGCTAGCTTCCACGCTATGCTTCTGGTTTTTTCTAGCTCCCGTGCTAATTCTGTTTGTTTTGCCTTTTGTGCCTTGTGCAAGTTTTCTGTTTCATAGTCTGATTTAATTTTAAAAAAAAATCATCATTTCTGACATTCACGCTGTGTCCGAGCCCAACTGCATCAAGAAAGAACGACCCGCATCACTACGATGCCCCGCAATCGTCATATATATGTGTATATGTATGTATGTATATAATATGTGTATATATGTGTGTGTGTGTATATATATATATATATATATATATATATATTATATATATGTATAATATATATGTGTTTGTGTGTGTGTGTATATACACATATTCGTGTATATATATTTATGAGTATATATCAATAAATCAATCAATGTTTACTTATATAGCCCTAAATCGTCACCGACGTCCCACTGGGTGTGAGTTTTCCTTGCCCTTATGTGGGCCTACCGAGGATGCCGTAGTGGTTTATGCAGCCCTTTGAGACACTAGTGATTTAGGGCTATATAAGTAAACATTGATTGATTGATTGATTGAAATCACTAGTGTCTCAAAGGGCTGCACAAACCACAACACAAACCACTACGACATCCTCGGTAGGCCCACATAAGGGCAAGGAAAACTCACACCCAGTGGGACGTCGGTAACAATGATGACTATGAGAACCTTGGAGAGGATGAAAGCAATGGATGTCGAGCGGGTCTTACATGATACCGTGAAAGTTCAATCCATAGTGGATCTAACCCAGCCGCGAGAGTCCAGTCCAAAGCGGATCCAACACAGCAGCGGGAGTCCCGTCCACAGTGGAGCCAGCAGGAAACCATCCCAAACGGAGGCGGATCAGCAGAGCAGAGATGTCCCAAGCCGATACACAGGCAAGCGGTCCATCCTGGGTCCCGACTCTGGACGAGCGGCCCATCCTGGGTCCCGACTCTGGACAGCCAGTACGTCATCCATTGCCATCGGACTGGACCCCCTCCACAAGTGAGAGTGGAACATAGGAGAAAAAGAAAAGAAACGGCGGATCAACTGGTCTAAAAAGGGAGTCTATTTGAAGGCTAGAGTATACAAATGAGTTTTAAGGTGAGACTTAAATGCTTCTACTGAGGTGGCATCTCGAACTGTTACATATAAATAAATAATAAATGGGTTGTACTTGTATAGCGCTTTTCTACCTTCAAGGTACTCAAAGCGCTTTGACACTACTTCCACATTTACCCATTCACACACACATTCACACACTGATGGAGGGAGCTGCCATGCAAGGCGCCAACCAGCACCCATCAGGAGCAAGGGTGAAGTGTCTTGCTCAGGACACAACGGACATGACGAGGTTGGTATTAGGTGGGATTTGAACCAGGGACCCTCGGGTTATATATGTGTTTGTGTGTGTATGTATACATATTTGTGTATATGTCTATATGTGTGTGTGTGTATGTATGTGTATATATCCATCCATCCATTTTCTACCGCTTATTCCCTTTCGGGGTCGCGGGGGGCGCTGGCGCCTATCTCAGCTACAATCGGGCGGAAGGCGGGGTACACCCTGGACAAGTCGCCACCTCATCGCAGGGCCAACACAGAAAGACAGACAACATTCACACTCACATTCACACACTAGGGCCAATTTAGTGTTGCCAATCAACCTATCCCCAGGTGCATGTCTTTGGAAGTGGGAGGAAGCCGGAGTACCCGGAGGGAACCCACGCATTCACGGGGAGAACATGCAAACTCCACACAGAAAGATCCCGAGCCTGGATTTGAACCCAGGACTGCAGGACCTTCGTATTGTGAGGCAGATGCACTAACCCCTCTGCCACCGTGAAGCCCATGTGTATATATATATATATATATATATATATATATATATATATATATATATATATATATATATATATATATATATATATATATATATATATATATATATATATATATATATATATATATATACATACATATGTACAGTATATACATGTGTGACAGCCCGGAAAGACGGCAACCGGGGCAGGGAGGGGTAGCATCCCAAGCTGCAGCTCTCGCAAGGGAGCACCCATACAACGCTACGAAAAACCCTAAAGAGATACACCCCCAGGGGCGCCCGAGAGGGGGGGAGAATGAGCGCCCTGAATGGACAGATTTTCTGGTAACGACCCCTGCGAATGAAAAATTGACTACGAGTGCAGTCTGCAAATGTGGCAAGGTCTGCAAAAACCCGACTGGTCTAAAGATACATCAGACCAAGATGGGCTGCCTAAGGAAACCCGTGGTGCAAAGCACAGTGCCAGTACCCTGTACGGCACCTGATGAGACGGAGGAGGATCCAGGCCCGGACACTACCCACAGTGACCAGAACCTCCAAGCACCACCGGCGCATCCCCAAAGCAGACCGTCAGAACATCGTCGGATATTGTGGCCCGCTGCCAACAAGGAGTCAGAGTGGAAACAGTTTGATGAAGATGTTACTACAGCCCTGGAAGCAACAGCCAAGGGTAATGTGGACCAGAGGCTCAAGACAATGAGTATGTTCATAATTAGCATTGCATCAGACAGGTTTGGCATCAAGAAACAACGCGCTACCAAGACTACAACTGCAGCACCAATTCCAAACCGGCGAGAAACCAAGATTTCCCAACTCAGACAAGAACTGAGAGTACTCAGGAGCCAGTACAGGAAGGCAAGCGACAATGAGAAGGCAGCCTTGGCAGAACTGAGGGGTGTGGTAAGGGATAAACTACTCACCCTGCGACGTGCTGAGTGGCACACAAAGAGAGGCAAGGAAAGGGCCCGCAAGCGCAGTGCCTTCATTGCAAATCCATTTGGATTCACAAAGTAGCTGCTGGGAGAAAAACGCAGTGGTCAACTCTCATGTCCCGAGGAGGAAATCAACCACCACATCAAGAACACCTACAGCGACGGCATGAGAGAGCAAGACCTCGGCCACTGTGCAGACCTCATATGCCCAACAGAACCCTGCACCCTGTTATACACCAGTGAACCAACTCTGAAAGAAGTTAAAGAGGTAATCAAATCTGCCAGAACAGCATCAGCACCAGGCCCAAGTTGAGTTCCGTACAAGGTCTTCAAACAGTGTCCCCGCCTGTTGGAGCGTCTTTGGAAGATCTTCCGAGTGATCTGGAAAAGAGGGAAAGTACCTCAGCAGTGGACGTACGCAGAGGGAGTATGGATTCCCAAGGAGGAAAACGCAAGGAACATCGAGCAGTTCAGGACAATCTCCCTCCTCAGTGTTGAGTGCAAGACTTTCTTCAAGATCGTTTCCAATCGCCTCATGGGATTTCTCCTGAAGAACACCTATATTGACACCTTGGTGCAGAAGGGAGGAGTCCCAGGAGTTCCAGGGTGCATCGAACACACTGGTGTGGTAACACAGCTGATCCGTGAGGCGCGAGAGAACAGAGGCGATTTGACAGTACTGTGGCTGGACCTCGCCAATGCTTATGGGTCAATTCCACACAAGTTGGTGGAATTGTCTCTGAGCAGATACCATGTTCCAGAGAAGATTCGCAATCTCATTCTCGACTATTACAACAACTTTAGTCTGAGGGTGTCCTCTGGCACTTCAACATCAGATTGGCATCGTCTGGAGAAAGGCATCATCACAGGCTGTACAATCTCTGTGTCCCTGTTTGCACTGGCCATGAATATGCTCGTGAAGTCTGCGGAAGTAGAGTGCAGAGGTCCTTTGTCCAAATCCGGCACCCGGCAACCTCCGATTAGAGCATTCATGGATGATCTCACGGTAACCACAACATCAGTGTCTGGATGCAGATGGCTCCTTCAAGACCTTGATCGACTCATTAGTTGGGCAAGAATGAGTTTCAAGCCCTCTAAGTCTAGGTCCTTGGTCTTGAGGAAGGGTAAAGTATCCGAACACTTTTGCTTCAGTCTGGCAGACATCCAAATTCCATCTGTGTCAGAAAAGCCAGTGGAGAGCCTGCGCAAGCTCTTCACTGGTGATCTGAAGGATTCCGCTGCACGTCAAGCTACCAGCGATAACCTCAACATGTGGCTCTCAGCGGTGGACAAGTCGGGACTTCCAGGGAAGTTCAAAGCTTGGATATATCAGCATGGCATCCTGCCTCCTATCCTCTGGCCGCTGCTGATGTACGAATTCCCAATGACCATCGTGGAGGGATTCGAGAGGAAGATCAGCTCGTCCCTGCGTAGGTGGCTGGGTCTGCCACGGAGCGTAAGCAGCATTGCTTTGTTTGGGAACAACACCAAGCTGCAGCTTCCTTTCAGTAGTCTGGCAGAGGAGTTCAAGGTTTCCAGGGCCAGAGAAGTCCTGCTCTACAGAGATTCTGCTGATGGGAAAGTATCGTCAGCAGGTGTGGAGGTCAGAACAGGAAGGAAGTGGCGTGCCCAGGATGCAGTAGAGAGGGCAGAGGCGAGGTTGCGGCACAGCACCGTGGTGGGAACCGTAGCTACTGGTCGGGCTGGGCTGGGTAGTAACACCAAACCCAGCTACAGCAGAGCCAGAGGAAAGGAAAGGAGAAAGTTGGTCCAAGAGGAGGTTCGCGCCGAGGTGGAAGAGGCTCGCTTCAGCAGAGTGGTGGGAATGAGCAAGCAGCGGGCCTGTACCAAGTGGGAGCACATAGCTGGTCGCAAGATCACCTGGACCGAACTCTGGAAAGCGGAGCCACACCAGTTTAAGTTCTTGGTCCAGTCAGTTTATGATGTCCTCCCAAGCCCTGCTAACATATTTACCTGGGGCCTGATAGAAACATCTGTGTGCCAGCTCTGTCAGAAAAGAGGATCATTACAACACATCCTCAGCGGTTGCTCAAAGGCATTGGGAGATGGCAGGTACCGGTGGCGCCACAACCAGGTCCTGCAGGCAATAGCAGACACTATCTGCACTGGCATCAACACCAGTAAGCGGCAACACCCAACTAAGAGCACAATTGCCTTTGTCCGAGCAGGAGAGAAACCTCAACCCTCCAAGAAGACCCAGGGTGGCCTGCTAACAACAGCAAGGGACTGGCAGCTCTTGGTTGATCTAGGAAGGCAGTTGCGATTCCCAGACATCATTGCAACTACAACACTACGGCCAGACATGGTATTGATGTCTGGAACCAGCAAGCAGGTGGTGCTCCTTGAGCTAACTGTCCCCTGGGAGGACAGAATGGAGGAAGCTCAGGAAAGGAAGAGGGCGAAATATGCAGATCTTGTGGCCGACTGCCGGAGGAACGGGTGGAAGGCCCGCTGCGAGCCTATTGAGGTGGGCTGCAGGGGTTTTGCAGGCAAGTCCATACACCGTGTCCTGGGGCTCCTTGGAATTTGTGGACTGCACAGGCGAAGAGCCATAAAAAACATCTTGGAAGCGTCTGAAAAGGCTTCACGTTGGCTCTGGTTGAGGAGGGGGGACGCGTGGTGTAGTGCGCTATCTGGACACAAGTCGAGGGACTGATCATCCTCGGCTGGGTTGCCCGGGTGAGGGTGTCTGATTAAGACCCGAAACACCCTATGACCCCGGGAGAATCACTGATGATGTGTCCAGGTTGAACAATGCGGTGTATTATAGTACTGTGTGTGTATATATATATATATATATATATATATATATATATATATATATATATATATATATATATATATATATATATATATATATAAATATATATATATACATATATATACATACATATGCACAGTATATACATGTGTGTGTGTGTATATATATATATATATATATATATATATATATATATATATATATATATAAGCACATATATATACATTTATACACCTGTGTGTGTGAATATATATGTGTGTGTATATATACATATATAAATGTATATATGTATATGCATATGTATTTCTATGTATATGTATGTATGTATATATATATATACTGTATATATGTATGTGTATATATATGTATGTATGTATGTATTTATGTATATATACATATATATATATATTTATATATAGATACACGTATACATATGTATGTGTGTATGTATATATAAATGTATGTTTGTATGTATACATATATATATATAAGTCAGTATAAACTGTATATGTGTGTGTATATATATATATATATATATATGCGTGTTTGTCAATGTGTATATATATATATATATATATATATGTACACATACATATACATATATTTATATATATACATATATATAAATGTATATATACATATATACATATATATATATATGTGTGTGTACATATATAAATGTATATATATATACATATATATATACATATATATATATATACATATATATATATATATATACACATATAGTGTGTGTCTAGATACATATATACACATACACACACATATATTATATATAATATGTATTATGTATATATATATATATATATATATATATATATATATATATATATATATATATATATATATATATATATGTGTGTGTGTGTGTGTGTGTGTGTTTATATATCAATGAGTGTGTAAATGTGTAAATATATACGTATACCATATTTCTTTGAATAGGCGCCGGGGCACTAATTAATTTAAAACCTCTTCTCACTCCTGCGGTTATTCAAGGCATGCGGTAAAACTAAGCAGGCGCTAATAATTTTAAAACATATTCTTACCCCTGCGCTTACCAAAGGCATGCGGTAAATTTAGGCCTGCGCTTATAAATTTGGGTGTGATGTAAGGATGCCATCATGAAAAGCACATTTACATCTCCACCACTACAAACTAACACAATATTAATATTAAGAATTGCAATTATATAATAAGACAATATTAAAATTGTTTATTTAAATCGTATTTTACAATTTTTTTTAATAAATTAAGCATTTCAAGCATGTAAATAACAAGAGATGAGACTGATAAACAGTTTTTTTTAATTTTCATTTCTTGAAAATATTCGATTTATGATCAACTTAAAGTGCCCTCTTTGGCGATTGTAATAGAGATCCATCTGGATTCATCAACTTAATTCTAAACATTTCTTCACAAAAAAAATAATCTTTAACATCAATATTAATGGCACATGTCCACAAAAAAATCTAGCTGTCAACACTGAATATTGCATTGTTGCATTTATTTTCAGTTTATGATTCATATTTTGTTGAAGTATTATTTAATAAATTTATTTATACAGGATTTTTGAATTGTTGCTATTTTTTAGAATATTAAAAAAAAAAATCTCACATACCCCTTGGCATACCTTCAAGTACCCCCAGGGGTACGCGTACCCCCATTCGAGAACCACTGCATTAAATTGTATATATCATACAGTGAAATGTGAGTGTTTTAATTAAATCATATTACCTGTTCAACCACCAGGAATGACATTCATTTTTGTGCTCATGGTCCTGAGCACAGCCTTTGTGGAGTCCTGGATGTGACATCTGAATGCATCCCACACCAATAGACGTGGGTGGAACGCAATCCGTCCCCATACATCACGAAGCCATTGGCACGTCAGGTCTTCATTTATCCACCCATTTTCAGACATTGCTACTAAAACACCGCTTATTTTGTCCGCTTCTCTATCCCTTAGCACTCCCTGGAAGACAATGAACGGCTTCAGCTTTTGTCGCTTATTCTGCGAGCATCCACTCCAAACTTTCGAGCAATTCCCTCCTTACCGTTCTTTTTGGCATATTGAATCGCTTGGACCTTAAATCCTACTGAATAGCTCTTTATTTCTTTCCCTTTATGCGATTTTAAATTCTTGAATTCAGCCTCCTCCATTTTGGAAAATGATGCCCTGTACTACATCCAGGTCAAACTCGTCACGTGACGAGTTTGTCCCGGAAGTAAAACGAGCTATATACTAATTATTCTGCGAAACAAGTTTTAACCGGCAGTAAACCAAGACATGCGCTAATTATTTTGCCAAACTAATAATTAGCGCTTGTCCCTTTTTGGGGTCGCAGCGGGGTGCTGGAGCCTATCTCAGCTGCATTCTGGCGGAAGGCGGGGTACAGCCTGGACAAGTCGCCAGCTCATCGCAGGTCACACACAGATAGACAGACAACATTCACACTCACATTCACACACTAGGGCCAATTTAGTGTTGCCAATCAACCTATCCCCAGGTGCATGTCTTTGGAAGTGGGAGGAAGCCGAAGTACCCGGAGGGAACCCACGCAGTCATGGGAAGGACATGCAAACTCCATGCAGAAAGATCCCGAGCCCTGCCTCGTATTGTGAGACAGGCGCACTGACCCCTCTTCCACCGTACAACCCTTGTTATGATCCGCTGCCCGGGTCATATCATATATATTCTGCCAGTGTTTGAATTCCTTAGTTCCTGTTTGTTCTGTTACGCGTTAGTGTCACCTGCCTCTTGTTTTTGACTCACACCTGTTTGTAATTACTGTCTTTATTTAAGCCTGCCTTTTCCAATGACTCGGCCTCGCATCCTAGTTTTTGTTCCATGCAACAAGTGACGACGCTCATTCCCGACTCTGGTAAACCTGTTTTGGTCTTGCTAGCTTCCGCGCTATGCTTCTGTGTTTTCCTAGCTCCAATGCTAGCTCTTTGCTTTGCCTTTTTGTGCCTAGTTTTCTGCTTATAGTCTGTTCTTTACTTTAAATGAATCACTATTTCTAACCTTCCGCTGTGTTCGAGCCCAAACTGCATCTGGAGAGAACGCATCCGCATCACCATGCCCAGCAAACGTCACATTAGGATGCGAACAGATCAAGGTTCTCTCGCTGCGGGATTCATGGAGGTCGACGACGAAGGAACGTGAGCCATACTCCGAGCTATGGAGGATGAGACCCTCCGCTGTTCACCGGACGATGAGATGATATGGGGACCTGGTGGGTTTCTGGTCCCGCTCAACTCCGTCTGGCCTGGTGATGCCCCCTCTCAGCAAGCTCACTCGCATCCGCATCGTTGCCGTGGGGGAAGGTGCTGGTGCGGAAACCAGTCTTGGGGCAGGAGCTGGTGCGGAAAGCAGTCTGGGGACCGGAGCTGGTGCGGAAACCAGTCTGGGGACAGGAGCTGGTGCGGAAACCACTCTCGGGACAGGAGCTGGTGCGGAAAGCAGTTTGGGGACCGGAGCTGGTGCGGAAAGCAGTCTGGGGACCGGAGCTGGAGCGGGAAGCAGTCTGGGTACAGGAGCTGGTGCGAAACCGGTCTGGGGACAGGAGCTGGTGCGGAAACCAGTCTGGGGACAGGTGCTAGTTCTAACTGGCCTGGCCGGAGGTTGCGGCTTAGCATGCCCAATTACTGGTGGCGGTGGCCGGGCCGCCGAGGGTTGCGGCTTAGTTGGCCGTAGGACTGGTGGTGGTGGCTGGGCCGGGGGTTGCGGCTTAGCATGCCAAAGCACTGGTGGTGGTGGCCGGGCAGGGGGTTGCGGCTTGGCTGGGCGCAGCTGTGCTACCTCCATAGCACAGCTCCCAGCACTAGCCCACCTCCTCAAGAAGCGGATACCAGACGCGCTCCCTGTGGTCTGGAATTGTCCTTAGGGGTGGGTGGAGGAAGGTCAGGAGGGGGGGAAGACCCCTCCCCTCTCGATCGTCCAAAAAGTCTATTCACCCCCCCTCACTTAAGACTGGGTGGGAGCAATAGTCACTGGGGGCGGAGCCAAAGTCACTGGGGGCGGGACTTGGAAAACAGGAGACTGAGACTGAAAAAAATCTAAATTTAGAAAAAAACTGTTCTTAAGGATTTTTTCAAGAAATAAAGTCTTTAGTAGGCGTCTGACAAAGGGAGAAAACAGAATCTAAAAAAAAATCATGGTGTACGACGTCATCACTAGTGGGCGGGATCAAATCAAATCAAATCTTATCAATTTTATTTATAAAGCACATTTAAAATTTACCACAGGGGTAGCCAAAGTGCTGTACAATGGACAGGTTAAAAGATAATACGAAGACCGAGCAAACAACACAACACAAACAGAACATGATAAAAAATAAATAAATAAAACATAAAACCATAAAAACAGGTTCACAGCAGGTGTATAATGGGGCACCATTGCAGGATGGATATCACTTAATGTTAAAAGCCAAGAAATAAAAGTATGATTTTAAGAGAGATTTAAAAACAGGAAGAGATGAGGCTTGTCTAACACTCAGAGGTTGGTCGTTCCAGATGACGTCATCACAAGGAAGCGGCGAAATGTCAGGAGCGCCGGTTTCCATCTGGCTCACAGCCCAGTCGGGAGATTGTTCGGTAAATTTATGACGGGGATTACCAAACCTTAGAGTGGAAGACTGGGCTGTTTTTGGCATGCTGCTGTCCGGAGGAGGCGTCTTTGGGAGCGACGCGTCCTGACAGCGAGGCGAAGACTCCGTACAGTCCAATGCGGGGGAACAAGGTGCTGGCTTCCTTCTGTCACGTGTGGGGGAAATGGTGATGCGGGATTTTGTTCTCCCAGGGATACAAAGGATAATCCAGACACGACTTGTAGGTAGGTACTTGACTTAATGGAAAAAATAACAACACTGGTACAAAAAAAACAGAAAACAAACCGAATGGATGAAGTGCACAGCGCACCGGAAGCTTAGGCTAACACTTAGCACTGACTAAGACAACTAGCAGGGGCTAGAAGACAAGACAAACTTACGTGGCAGTCGCGTGATGCAAAATAAAGAAGCCAGACCGACTGAACGGCAAAGGTAAGCTTAAATAATGTCAGTGATGACAAAAAGGGGTGCGTCAGGAGCACAAGCGGCAGGTGAAAGCAATACGTTGCTATGGTTACAAACTCAGAGGTGCATAAACAGGAACTAACACTAACAGAAAAACAGAAGTGACCCGAAAAACCCAAACAGAATATGATCCGTGCAGCGGATCATAACAATTGGCTTGCCAACCCCAGAGATGCGAGGTCACCATTTCCCGAGTCTTCCTCGCCATCATCCGAGTCCCCGGGACGATGGCTGTTGGGTAACCATATCATTAGGATTATTGCAATACCAAAATTGCCAAATATACATATAGCACAAAAACAAGACAGAACACACTTACACTGGCTTCCTGTTCCTTTTTTCTGGCAGCTCAACCTCATTCTCTGCCTCAGATTGCAGGTGTTGCAGCCGTTTTGATATTGTTGCATTATTCTTAATGTGCCTTTGTAGTTGTCTAAAAATTGAATATGTTAAAATGAACATGAGTTTCAAATTAGCTGTAGAGCTGAACAGAATATTATTATTATTGATGATGAAGTATCAGGTCTCTCTCTTACAAGAGACCTGGTCAGAACATAAACAGAATAGGTTATTCCAAGCAGAAAGAGAAGCAACTATGACGTTATTTTTAAACAAGAAATTTATGAATTTGCATACCACAAGTTCGGACAACAGAAATGTCATATCTTAGCCAGCCTTTTTTGAACGTCTACACATGTCCTTCGTCTTAAGGTTGATAAAGAGACAGGCACAGTCTTTCTATTCATGCTTGCGCAAAAAGACAAGAAATGACAGTAAAGTTTATTATTGATCATTGATCCTAATGTTATATTTAATAGATACATTGTTAAATGGTGGTGTTGTCTATTTCATTGCTACAAACTCGACAAGATATAGGGCAACGTTAAATTGTGGGTGCACTTCTTGATTCGGCCCCATGAATAGGCCAAGAGCTGCTAGAAACATGTGTAAGCAACATTACATTATGACAGTCAACAGGATCTCTCTCCAATAAAGAATAAAGAAAGAAGTAATACACACTCATATTAATACCACAGTGGCACACAAGATGTCCACACAGACACGCAGCTGAGTTTTTGGCCCTTGTGCAAACTCACGAGACCAGGAAACACCGTAATAACTGCCGCTAGCATTAAGCTAACTAAACTAATCCACATGGATTACCTTAATGCTAGCGGCAGCATTTAGCATACAACAATTTAACAACCATAATCCGGGAATTTAACCTGCATGCTTATCAACAAGTAACAAGACAGTGTGCATTCATATAGATTACTTTAAGAGCCACAACCAAAAAGTTTATAAAAAAATAAAAGGATCGAGAGACATAAAAAATGTGATTTACCAGCTCCGAGCGTCGCATCAAGAAAAATACACAGCAAATAAACTTTACCTAACTAAAGTAACATATTCTGCCGAAATTGCTATTCCATTTTAAATAAAATTGTCTTTTTTTACAGAATGTAAAGTTTTACTGCTAGTCCTATCAAACAACGTCATTACAATCACACATAAGTGATGATAGAAACACAAAGGCCGATCTTTACTGTGAATAAATAAATAAATAAATGTATACTTACGTCGTGTTTCAGCAAAGAAAGTCCAGAAATGATCGATCTTGGCTCATGCGTGTAGCATGACCTAGCTAGTTCACGCCTAGGTGTGTCCACGTCCGCGGATCAGACATTGGTCAGCTCAGGAGCCGCCTAGGCGGAGGGGCGGCGCATACCAGTTTAGTTTGCCGCGTCCGCGGATCAGACACGGGTGAACTCAGGATCCGCTGTCTGACCGTACAATTTTCAGAAGCGGAGCGGATTCTCTAGGCGGAGCCAAAACAAATGTGACAGTAACGCGGGTTGGGCGACTTGAAGGCGGATCCGTATAGGAGTCTCCTGCTGTGTGGGAACATTCACATTCACATTCACAAACAAGGGCTAATTTAGTGTTGCCAATCAACCTATCCCCATGGGCATGTTTTTGGCGGTGGGAGGAAGCCGGAGTACCCGGAGGGAATCCACGCAGTCACGGAGAAAACATGCAAACTCCACACAGACAGATCCTGAGTATGCATTGAATCCAGGACTTGAATATCTTAAAACGTGTTTTGTGGCCAGGAATTAGGCCATACAAATCCCTTCCCTACTGTATGCTTTTACATAATTTGGAATGATGAATTTTCCCAGGCCAACTTGGTGATTGCCTGTCAGGTGTCGCACAAATGCAGATGGTGCTTCCAAATGCTTTGGGGAATAAAGCTTATGTTGACGTCCTAACTTAGGAGAGCAGTCATTGTTCCTGAGGCTCACATTACCTTGGCAGCTAAAGTCACCTCAAGGCTTGACAGTGAGTGATGGCTAAACATGGTTAGGAAAGGAGTCATGTCACCTGCAGTAGGGTTCGGAATCGCCGACAAAGCATTAGGACCTGAGTTTTTATTATTCATCCATTTAAAGGGGTCTGTTGAAAACCGAATAATATGAAAACTGATACAAACTTTCTAATAACATAATGTATAACTAAATCCCTTCCAGACACCCAAAAATGCTAACACATTTTATAAGGAATTAGTTTTACATGTACATACATTTTTGTATTTAAATAATGTATTGAATAGATACATGGACACTTTACATCACTTTTACAATTATTGAAGAATGCTGATGGTGATGAGCGTAGAGGGAGGATGGTGGAAAGGCCCACAGCCTCACTATTGCCACTTCAAATGTTTTGATTGACTTCTTTTTTTGATCAAAAGTGACTTTGTTCACTTTGTTCATCCAAGACCGCAAAGCTGTCCAAAATATAATGAAGGACATCGGGTAAGTGCAATATTAGCCTTAATTGTTTGACTAGACTTACCTTGACTGTGTGGTGCTTTCAGTGACACTCTGGAAACGCAGACTATCAGACTCTCGTTGACTTTGATGGAACTATTTTTTTAATGCTACAACTTTGATATGGTGGGTTCATTTGCAGCTGTACTTATGTATATACAAAAAACACAGAGACTGAATCACCGCGTGTTTAATTGTATTAAAATGGAGACATGGTGCCACCATATTAGCATGACGGAACTCTGCAAGTATTTCTCTGTGCAGTCTGCAATAGTAAACTATGGTAAACATTGTAGCGAGCTAGGATACAGAGTGAGGAAAAATCCAGGGTATTTTGGTGACAATGTGGATAAAAGCACAATTGATATAATCTTTTAATGTAGCTACAGATGGTATTTTACTGTAAGCAATACATATTTGTAATTGCAAAATGCATATTAGTTACATTGGTTCCATATACACCAGGGGTCGGCAACCTTTACCACTCAAAGAGCCCTTTTGACCCATTTCACAAATTAAAGAAAACAATGGCAGCCACAAAACTCTTTTGAAATTTAAAATTAAATAATACTGTCTAACCCCCTCTAATCCCCACAATTTCCCCCTCTGTCTCCATTTTTTTCTCTTTCTATCCCTTCCTGCTCCAGCCCGGCTGCAAAAAATGATAATATAAATCAATCTAATTAAGTCAAATTTAAATAAGGCAACAAGAGAAGTATCCTACACTTCTCTTCTGTAAAGTAAATGTGAACAGCCAATATGGGCACCTACATCAACTATATGATTTGCCTGAGAAACTGGACAGGACAAAAAAAATAATAATAAAATAAAATAAAATAAAAAAATAAAAAATAAAATAAAAAAATGAAATAACACTGCATATAAAGTTTTCTTTTTGCTTTGTGCTATGTATAAACAAACTATCATGGGTTACGTTTATGAAATCAATGAACGACTGCAGAGAAAATGAAATAAAATGTCTGCATCCAACAAAACGTTTTTAACTGCGAAAAAGACGTCGGGTTGAAGGCTAAATAAAATACTTATTGTCTCTTTAAGTCCTCCTTGTAGTAATGAAAAAACTAAACGCCGAACTTAAATTATCGACTGGCAGAAAACCCAAAATGCCGTCCTCTCTCTCTGTGCTGTCAACCTTTTACTGGCGCCGTGAAGTCAGCTGCCAACCTAAATAATAAAATGTCTATTTCACTGAACAATTAAAAAATGTGAATATATGCAAAATTATAGGAAATTAAAATATTTATCATACGTGGTCAATGTGATTTCTGCTCCTGAACCGCAGCGCACAGCGTCGGTGTGCATACTTTTTCAAGTTCACATGAAAGTCGCGGATAGCGTTCCAAGTTTCGAACACAAGTTTGTCTGGTTTGGGGAGGTTTTCAATATCACACCATTTGTGATTCTGAGCAAGAACGGTCTTCTGACGTGAAACATCTTCAAGGTCCGCTGTCAGGCGCTTTAACTTGGACACCCACATCTTTGTCCTGCAGCAGCTGACCGCTGCTGCAGGACGGCGACGCGCGCGGCGCGTCCCTGGATAAGCGTGGCCGTGGGCGTGTCCCGAGGTTTGACAAGCAGGTTGACAAGCTGAGCTGGCCGTGACAAGCTGAGCCAAATCAGAGTGCTCAAAGAGCCGCATGCGGGTCCGGAGCCGCGGGTTGCCGACCCCTGATATACACGATGGTCAATGCTAGACTCATATAGGTCAGATGGACTAACAAGGGGGTAATGTGACCAAAACCAGAGATCTTAATGAAAATCATTTTACGAACCCATAGCTATTATGAGATTATTTTCTAATTATTCTTGTAATTTAACTGCCATTTAATTATTGAGGGATTTAGGGTAGTTTTATTTTAATCTGTGCACTTTCTCAGGTCAATACAGTAAATAAATGCAGCCAGTAAGTACACAGACCAATCACCTGCCTCATACAGGTAACTTCTCCTATGGGGGGGTAATGGGCTCAATCATCTCTTCATCCAAACAACACAACATTACAGCAAGCCTAAATGTTACACATAAAAGTCTTGTTGGTGTTGCTACAACAAAAAACGAAAACCTTTTTACTTTGTGTCTATGAATATTTGTTGCACTCTGGGAGTGTAGTCACTAGCACACACTAGCAGTGTAAAAGGCTATCTGAAAGCGGTTGTCTAGCAACCTGAAGCGAGACTGTGAGAGTTTGGAAACATTAAAGCAGAGGTCTCAGACATGCGGCCCGCACCTCACTATGAAAATTTAAAGTTAGTGCGGCCGGCGAGGCTTATGTCAGTGGCAATTGGCAGTGTCATGCTAGCTAACCCACGCTAATTTAAAGGGAGACACAAATTTCGGATAGTGCCGTGATGTTACAGCCTTCGGCATGCTGTACAATTTTTACCAACCGTTTGTTTCCCTGTCACATGTTGTTTTGACTCCTGTGGACACACATTAAAGACTGCAAGATATGCTTGGTCAATAGCCATACAGGTCACACTGAGGGTGGCCGTTTAAACTATTTTAACACTGTTAAAATACGCGCCACACTCTGCACCCACACCCCAACAAGAATGACAAACACATTTCGGGAGAACATCCGCACCGTAACACAACATAAACACAACAGGACAGATACCCAGAAATCCATGCAGCACTAACACTTCCGGTCCGTCCCTCTCTCTCTCTCTCTCTCTCTCTCTCTCTCTCTCTCTCTTTCTCTCTCCCTCCCTCTCTCTCTCTGTCTCTCTCTCTCGCTCTCTGGGTCGCTCCAGCGCCCAGCGCCTCTGTAAACAGCGGGAGAAGGGCGGTCCGGTAGATCCCCACCCACTGTTGGTTTTGCAAGAGATGATTTTTGTTATTTGGCTCTAAAATACCCCTGCGTTAGTGGAAAAGCGGCAAATGAGTGAAAGCGACAGAAACGTTGCCATGGAGACGAGGGCTTTCTTACGTGCCTGGCTGCAGTCACACCGCGACACCTGTTCGTCAGTAATAAAGTCCTTGATAACCTGGACCAATTCAAACGTTATTTGTTTTTTTTATTGTTTTATTTGCATTGCGTCACACAATGAACACTACATATACTACATTTTTATATGACGCCAGATAACACTGCGGGAGCCATCACTTTTTTGCGCTCGCTACCCCGGTACTTTCAACTGACCGCCGTGTTGCTGTAGGGAGGAAAAGCGGAACGACACATATTGCGGAAATAACATTCTTCTCCATGCGTCAGCTAAATACAAATATATTCCACCACCCCAAACATGTCTTTGTCAAAGCCTGCAGTGAAGAGAAAGGTTAGTGATGAGCAAAGACAATTCCAGGAAAAGTGAGAGATGCAATATATCTTTGTAGAGCACAGGGGCACCCTGACGTGTCTTATCTGCACAGAGAAAGTTGTGGTGCCCAAGGAATACAATTTCAAACATCATTATACAACTAGACATGTTGAGGAGTATGCAAAATACCAGGGAGATGAGAGAGTAAACCGGGTTGCAAATTTTAAAACCTGTCTACTGAGGCAACAAGAGTTCTTCAAGAAAGCAACCAAAAAGAGCGATGCAGCAGTCAAAGCTAGCTACATGGTGAGTGAGATGGTTGCTAGGGCGGGAAAGCCATTCAAAGAAGGTGAATTCATTAAAAAGTGCATGTTAGATTTTTTTTAAGAAATCTTTTCTCGCGGCCCAGCCTCACCCAGTTTCTGCATCAGGTGGCCCCCAGGTAAATTGAGTTTGTGACTCCTGATTTAAAGCATTTCTGATCACACAGAATGTTCTCTAGATAGGCAGACACAGCCACAGACACAGCGCAAGGTACAATAATTTGGAAATAAACACGTTAGAAGTGTCGCTTGCCATCAAAACACTTCAGAATGTCCGCGCCTGTTTGTACAGGATGGATACAGGATGTAAACAGGATGTAGCGTAGGGAATCCAGCCTCTTCAAAATTGGCTGTGCCAGCTTGTAGAGGAAGTGTGGAAAAATTGCAGCCCCCTACAAAATTTATAAACTAATGGATGAATGAACTAAGTGTTAGAAGAAGCATATTTTGCGCAATGTAAATGTTCATAAACCGAAAAAGTTACAAATAGAGGTGTTCGTGAATTGAGGTCACACTCAATGTGCAACGTTTTCTTATATTCATTGTTAATACTGCGCCACTAAAGCACACAAATGTAATATCTGAGAGGATGAGACAATAAAAGATATTTAAATATTCATGCCAATGTGTTTATTTACTACTTTTACAGTACATAATGAACATAAATATTCCAGTTGAGCCCTGTTGACCAGTTTTGAGTCCACAATGACATTTAGTTTGTTTTTTCTGGGTCATGATAATATAACAAGTATTTTGTTTAAACATTGACATTTGAACAGGGAATACATCAAAGTTGGTTCACTCACATGACGCCTGACGTCTGTTCTTATTTTTGGACAAATAAGCGTTTCTCCTCCATGTTTGTTTTTATCTCCATTCTGTTGAAATCCAGTAGCCTTCAGGAGTAATGATGTCCATCCTCAGCAGTCTCCTCCCAAGTGTCCCACTTTAGACAGTGCTATACATGTCCAGGTTTGGACAGATAGGCTATGAGGGCCACCACCACCCCCACGTACATCCCTGTGCCGATGGTAATGGACAGAGCAGCTAGAAAAAGGGCTCTCCTGGAACTCATTCCAGCTCTGGAAAAGTCTCCCTTAGCGACGGCCTTGCCAGTCTAACAAAAAAAAAAAACAGCAGATAATAAAATGAGTTACTCATCATCAGCTGCGAGTGGAAGAGTAGGTGTTTGCACCATAGTTAGTGGAGAGAAAACAAGAAATGCTCTCGCCTTGCTATTTGTTGCCATGGCAATTTGGTCACTCGTCTGTCAGTGACGAATGGCTTGTTTAGGTGCATTTTGTTAGCTAGGAAAAAAATATGCCTTCCATTGAAATTGTTTGAGGGGAAACATAATGTTGTGTTAAGGGTTGGCAGACTAATAAATGTAACTATCTCATCTATATTCATCACGCTTTAGTAGCTTAAACATGCAGGAGACTAGAATGTCATGGCCTGCTCAATGTAATAAAAGGCATTAAAAGCTGCTGATTGTACACAGTCATATATATATATATATATATATATATTTATATATATACATATATATATTTTTTTATATATATATATATGTATATACATATATATATGTATATATATATATATATACATATATATACTGTATGTATATATGTATATATATATATTATACACACACATATATATGTGTGTATATAATCTATATGTGTATATATGTATGTATGTATATACATATATATATATATATATATATATATATATATACATATATATATATATATATATATATATATATATATATATATATATATATATATATATATATATATATATATACAAACCCTGTTTCCTTATGAGTTGGGAAATGTTATATGTAAATATAAACCAAATACAATGATTTGCAAATCCTTTTCAACGATTATTCAGTTGAATATGCTACAGGGACAACATATTTGATGTTCAAACAGATAAACATTTTTTTTTTTCAAATAATTATTAACTTTAGAATTTATTGCCAGCAACGCGTGACAAAGAAGTTGAAAGTGGCAATAAATACTTATAAAGTTGAGGAACGCTCATCAAACACTTATTTGGAACATCCCACAGGTGTGCAGGCTAATTGGGAACAGGTGGGTGCCATGATTGGGTACAAAAACAGCTTCCCAAAAAATGCTTACTCTTTCACAAGAAAGGATGGGGTGAGGCACACCCCTTTGTCCACTATGTATATATATATATATATATATATATATATATATATATATATATATATATATATATATATATATATATATATATATATATATATGTGTATATATATACATATATATACATATATATGTATATATATATACATATATATACTGTATGTATATATATATATATATCTGTGTGGAGTTTGCATGTCCTCCCCGTGAATGCGTGGGTTCCCTCCCGGTACTCCGGCTTCTTCCCACTTCCAAAGACATGCACCTGGGGATAGGTTGATTGGCAAAACTAAATTGGCCCTAGTGTGTGAACGTGAGTGTGAATGTAGTCTGTCTATCTGTGTTGGCCCTGCGATGTGGTGGCGACTTGTCCAGGGTGTACCCTGCCTTCCGCCCGATTGTAGCTGAGATAGGCGCCAGCGCCCCCCGCGACCCCAAAAGGGAATAAGCGGTAGAAAATGGATGGATGGATGGATGGATATTAGGAGTGGGCAAATTAATGCGTTAATTATGAGTTAACTCATCAATCTATTAACGCCGACAATTATTTTATCGCACATTTGCGTATGTTGTTTCCATGCTTTTATTTTGTTAACGCCTTTTCTTAACAAGATGGCTTCGCCCGGACGGGCTTCGGCGTCGAGGGCCTCTTGGTAAAGATGGAACATTTGGCAAAAATACCGGACAATTCTGCAAATTTCATGGCTGGCTTACAGCGTGGTCACTCCGGGATCACTTACGACCGCCAGACAATTCTGGATGTGGATGGATCGGGCCGTTTTGGACTGAATGACGCGTGCTTGCTAGATCGGCTAGCTAGCATGGGAATACTTTGCCGGCTACATCCAGCGGCCTGTGAAGCAGCGGATTATATGTGTTGTGTGTCTATTTATGAATAATGCAGACGAGGAGTGTTGGCTGAGTTCTTAACGTTTACTTTCGGAGCGTGCATATCACAACATACAAGTTGCAGTCATGGCGACACACAACCTATACCGGGCTAGCGCGCATGCTCGTCACTCCTGTTGCATGCTGGGTAGGGTAGTTCTTTTTTTCCCTGCGATTAACTTCGATTAAAATTTTTAATCGTTGCCCAGCCCTAATATATATATATATACATACAAATGCACGGTAGGTAGAGTTGGGCTGACTAGCACTATGGAAAAGCAGAGTTAATGACATGCTGGAGGTATTGTTTGTACCTTGTGAGAATAGTAGAAGGCAACAATGCCCAAAGGCCAGAAGCAGCAGAGCATGGAGAAAATGGCGAGGCCCAGGTAGTCTCGAGGTGGGAGCACCAGAAAGTTGTCCTCACTCTCGCTTTCACTGGCGCTATCACTCTGGCAGACAGAAGTAACACAGTACCACACAGTCAGTTAAAAAAGTAGACATGGCAATTATTTGAAATGTATTTTCGTTAAAGTTAGTTATTTCAAATGATAACTTGAGACTAATTAATGACATTTTTAACATATTTTTTGAAGACCAATCTTATCTTATCAACTAATCTACACTTCACACGAGTGTTTTTTAAAATGTTTTCACCAAGTACCACCTAAGAAAACACTTGGCTCGGTAAGCACCACCATAATGACCAACATTAATATACAGTAGCGTAGTAGGCCTACATATTCATTAAAACAAGGCAGATAATTTATTTAACAAGTATATTTAATAGTTTTGGCCAGTGTAACATTTCACACTGATTGAACAGTAACAGAATGTTTAAATATAGGATAATAAAACAATGTATTTAAGTCCAATGACTATTTGACAAACCACTAAACAGAGCCTGCATACCGTTAGTGGTACACATTCCAAAGACTGAGAATTACTGCTTTACACAAACCAACTACTGAGCTTAGTTGTTCAATTATTCTCTCTTAAAACTCATATAAAAGGGAACCTCTTATGGAAAGTTTCTTACCTATTGGTACCTGCTTTTGTTTATTCAAGATTTGCCTACATCCAGAAAATTTCCACTCCAAACATGGAGGCAAGGCAAAGATATTTATACAATAATCTTGCCTTCCTTCATACTTCATCCAAATGAGCAGTTTGGAATTTATACAATTAGTTTCTCCCATTGATGACATCAGTGGATACCTCCATATATGGTAACGATTTACCCAAACAGCTTTGCGTGACTCAGTCATTGTAGTCTGACATTGTTAACTCTATCCTCTTGTTGTACGGCAGACTGACTCATACATGCACATGCATCCTCCACTGTTGACATTTTTAATACAAAGAAGCAAATAGTTTGAATTTACACCTGTCAATGGACTTGATATGGAAGTGCTAAAAATTGCAATGTGGCGTACCGGGGGAGAAGACGCATTCAAAGTGCAGGCACGTAGGTAAGACCGCCCAAAAAATGGCAGTTTGAAGACGGTCCGTAAAAAATCATCCATGCTAAATTTTGACCAAAGGACCACCATTACCTGTTACGTAGACCACACATAAGTGTTTTAAATGTATTGCCTCACTCCATTACCCATTTGTTAACCCCTTTAAATGAAGTGAGCTATTTCACATTTATTACTCCAAATGTTTGTGTGCATTCTCATTCCAGGGCACGGTCGTCAGCAAAGGTAGTACGAGAAGAAGTCCAGTTACCACTCGATTAAATCTTTGTGAAACCACAGCTTTAACATTACAGATGAGATACATTTTTTAAAGTACTGAAATTACCCGGAAATCGGACAGTCCTGAATTGACTATGGTACGACCCTCATTTTCAAGACCATCCAGTACTACTGGTGTCTGTGAGTGACAGGGAAAAAAATCTCTGACTCGTTCAGAGAAGTTATTTCCTGTTGGTTTGCTGCAGACACCGAATATAAAAACTGCTTTTTTCAAACAACTGCTTTGTACTGTGCACAATAATAATAGTAATAATGAAAATAATACAAACAAACATTAAATTTAAAACAATTACTGGTCAAAAAAGTTAGTATTGTTGGTATCTCAATTAACAAATGTCCTGGTTATTTTTTGCCAATGCCAAAATGTTGCCTTGGTTACTGTTTTCTTGTCTCAATATTGTGCATAATAAACTGTTGTAGTTTACATTTGGTGCATTGAGAGTAGCCCAGCTAAAAAAAGAAGCATTTGCTTTCAAGATAAATTTAGCGATTAATCTTTATTGATATGCTACTAAATATTGAGACTGCCCTAAAAATAACATAATATTAGTAGTTACTGTATGATTCCTACTGGGAGACAGTTTGCATTTGCAGTGATGGAGCTGGAGCACAGATACTTGCTATTCTATCCTGGCCTTGTTCCTGGACCTCCGCATCACAAGAAGTGCTTAGCCAACCAGAGTGGATTTGGTGCCTCTGTCAACAGCCTTGAGCGGCCTGACAGATAAGGCAGGATTAACGGATTGTTCCGTCATCGCGAGGTGACAGGGACACAGCCAGAGGACACTGCCATTTATGTGCTAAATTGCTTCTGCAGAACGCCAGACCACCGCCTGCTACTCGCACTTCATCGCCCTTCCCCTCCTCCACTTTGGCCGCAACATGCTACTTGTGGTCCAAACACTAAGACTGAGCAAGCTAATTAATGACAGACAGACATCGATCGACTGTAGCGGAGCGGAATGAGGATGGCAATGAGAATGCTTGGGTGACCTTTGAGAAGCTGTGGCCTTGCTTCACTCACTGAGTGGATGTTTGGGCAGAAATGTCATTAGTTTCACTTTCTGTACAGATCAATCAAAGCAAAGAGAAAGTGGGAGCAAAATATAGTCCCTGTCCACACATATATATATATTTTTAAACCGGAACAGAAAGGCCCTTTAAACACATGACAATGGTGTTTTGGGTGCATTGTATACACTCACCGGACACAACCTTAGATAGAATTGCTCAAACACAATACAATATTTGATCTATTTAGGAACAATCCCCTCCTTTCATAACAATCAAACTGATGTTGAATACATACTGGCTGTAATTATGAATGAAGGTTTGGCTTACGAAGATAATGCTTGGTTTTGATTGATATTGTCAGACACTGTTGAATTGAACCCCACCAAGATAACCATGAATTGATTAACGTGGTTGAAAAACTTATTTGGGTGTTACCATTTAGTGGTCAATTGTACGGAATATGTACTGAACTGTGCAATCTACTAATAAAAGTATCAATCAATCAATCAATAAATAGGATTTACAGTGATTTACATTATTTGTATTGTGCCCAAAATATATCAACATTGACCTTTAGTGTTTTATCCTTAAATTCTGACCTACAGTAGTTATGATTATTTTGGGATTCAAGGGTTGAAGGCAGTGTATTCAAACAACTCACCGCAAAAAGTAGTAGGTGTGGCAATCCCAGTCTAACTCATGGCATGATATTATCACTTTATTTTGCCATTTAAAGTTTTACTGTATCACGACACAGCCATTCAATATACTGTAAGAAATTAACAGAAAATTATATCCATGCAACTGAAAGCTTTATAACAGTTGTCTTACATATTTTATATAATATGCTTTTTTGGGTATAAGAAGTACCCAAATAAACTGATAAATGACATCACACAGCCATTATTCCAATATTTGATACTTTATTACTGGGATTCTCAAACTGTGTTATACGTACCACTTGAGATACATGGGCTCCATTTAGTGGTAAGCCTAAGAATCTCTTGTTTAAAGTGCTTTATTTTCCTTTATTCAAACACAATTTTACTGTTAAAACCGTGTATAATGTTACAGTGGCAAGACATATTAAATATATTTGCTGACGAAAAAAATTGGCCTTGTTTTTAATAAATACTTAAGCCTATTAAGCTACTGTATTTAATGTTTGTCACTATGATGGTACTTGGAGAGCCACGTTTTTTTCTGAGGTGGTATGGGTACTCCGGCTTCCTCCCACTTCCAAAGACATGCACCTGGGGATAGGTTAATTGGCAACACTAAATTGGTCCTAGTGTGTGAATGTGAGTGTGAATGTTGTCTGTCTATCTGTGTTGGCCCTGCGATGAGGTGGCGACTTGTCCAGGGTATACCCTGCCTTCCGCCCGATTGTAGCTGAGATAGGCGCCAGCGCCCCCCGCGACCCCGAAAGGGAATAAGCGGTAGAAAATGGATGGATGGATGGTATTTGGTGAAAAAAGTTTAAGAGCCACTGCTTTATTAATACTGTTCAGTACTGAAACACTCACATCTACATTCTTAGGTGTGCATTAAACAATTTCACTACCAAAATGCATGAGAAAAATCAAGATGATGCCATCTGGGATATATGGTTTTTGTCAATGACCATGATTTGTAGTTGAACAAGATATCATAGTGGTTTTCAACGTTGTAGAACTGCACTGCCTCAGACCAAGGGCTGTTTTCTAATATTTTTGAAACAGTTCCCTTATGACGTAGTAGGTCTACACGCCAAACTACAGTACATCATATTGTTTAATGAATATCTCAGTGTTTATCAAAAATGGGTTTGATTATCTTTGAAATGTCAAAATTTGTATTGTAGCTTTGTATTGCATCTCATTAGACCGTATAACTATTGTGTACAGTACTGTATGGAGCAAGTGACCCATCCTGACAGATAAAAATTCAATTGACAAACAGAATGTGTGCGCTAAAAATATTTTAACAAATAGGGGCATTGTATTTTACCTTCTCCTGCACAATAAAAACATCGTTTTAAAGTGTGAACCTTATTTATTTAGAGATTAGATGAAGTGCCAGTGGTCCCGCTAAATCAACCCACAGCTGCCTGTGCCAAAACAAGATTATGTGGCTCCCTGTTATCTGCTTTATGAACACAGTGCACCTGGACGGGTGGGTGTGTGATCCATCACAGTAGCAGCTGGTCATTACCGCCATCATGCAACCACACATGAGCAAAGCAGTGGGTGCTGATCTGCATTAATCCTGATAGCCACACTTGATAAAGGCACAGAATGACTGCTGCATTCAGGGCCACTGACATTGACTTGGGCATATTAAAGACACTTTTTTCTGCTTGCTTGATAAAAGTGACTGAAAAGTTTTCGTCAGGACATCTGTCGTTCAGGGGCGTCACAAGCTTTTAAGGACAGGGGGGGCTTAGTCCCCAGGAGATGAACAGGATGTTAGTGAACGTAGCGCACGAGTACAAAATTTCACAAACGGCTAACAAAGACTTAGAAATTATTCTTTGTTATTATTATTATTTCAGTCGGTTAAGGAAATTAATTATATATATAAGTCTGAATATAATTGATAAAACTTTTATGTATACTGTAAGAAAGACTTAGAGTACGTCTGCGGATCTGAAAAAGAGTGAAAGCTGTCAAAGAGCTGAGGGACCAACTTCAAAGTGCAATCCTGAAACAAATAATGCAAACAATAAAATGTAACTTCCAGAGCTTGACATCAATGATGTCCCGTCGTCCCGGGGGCGGTAAAAAAAATGCACGGGATGATGGCTTTTAACCATTTTTTTCTTTTTCTCTTTATGTATTTATTCATTTTACATTTTATATTCAATGTGTTGCATTTTACTCCCTCTGAAAATCCTATGAAATGTTTAACAAGCCATCCTATAATAATACAACAGCTATTAATGTAACAAATCAATACAATAAAACAAATATATTTTTAATTATGTTTTTTTTCATAATTTTAACAATAAGCTAATGTATACTACTTTATATAGATTCTACAAGAAACACAAAACTTAAAAACTAAATTATTTACAATTGCAGACACAAGGTTTTGTGCAGCTTCACTCATTGTAAAGGAAAACGGAAGTCCACGCAGGAAAAAAAAATGACTACAAAGATGGTGTCTGGGTTTCATGATCCACCCAAAAATAAATACAACAAATGGCTTATCGATAAGCCATTTAAAAATATTTAAAAACAATATTTATTTATATGTATCATTATTCTTCTACTCACCTTTCCAGTAGAGGCCTCTCCCCTCTCTCTTTCTGTGCTCTTCTGCCCTGACTCCTACAGGTCAATAGGGGTTGTGGAGTGATTATTATTATTATGGTTTGTGCAGCCCTTTGAGACACTAGTGATTTAGGGCTATATAAGTAAACATTGATTGATTGATTGATTATCTACTAATGATAGTCATACGTGATTGAGCTCAGCTCTTATTTCTCCTTCAAGTGTAAAGTGAGAAACACACCTAATGCTCCAGAAGGAAGTAACCCCAAATATAGCAAATGCTAAAAAAGAGTGCACATTTAACTTTATAAATAACCAGGACCTTCATGATGCATTTCAGGCTAAATAAGTAGCAGCATTGTTTTAGAGCGGGAATGTAACTTTTGCCTGCAAAACAACAACAGAGGTTGTCCATAGTGTGCTAGACAGGTTTTTATTTGTCAAACACAGAACTGGTGTAAAGTGGAGCAAATACATTTTACTACAAGCAGTCAGAGGTGGGACCGAGTCATTGTTTTGCAAGTCACATGTAAGTCTCAAGTCTTTGCCCGCAAGTCTCTCAAGTCCCGAGTCAAGACAGGCAAGTCCTGAGTCAAGTCCAAAGTCAAAACTGAAAAGTCTCAAGTCAAGTCCCAAGTCCTGCATTTTGAGTTTCGAGTCATTTCAAGTCCTTTTAACCACAGACAAATATATTTACACAGATTGTGTATGCTTTTAAAACACTGTATGTATTTATAATAAAAAAAAATTGTGCTGACATTGCACTTCATAATAGCACTATTAACCAGTTACTTTAAACATGTAACTCATTCCTTTACAGAATAAACACATTTGAAAAAAAGTGCAACCGTACTTATTTGCACAAAAGTGTTATCATTGTATTTCCATTGCATATTGCATTGGAACTACTTCCACAGCAGTTTCCATCCTTTTCTTACCTTATCTCATTGATCTCATCTCATACTGTATATGTTTATGTGTGCGTACACATGAAAAACATAAATACATGAACATAATAAACATAGTTGTACTTTTTAGATGTCAGGGCCCTATGGAATTTGTACATATATTCTTTATATAGTATACATTTTAACTGAACTTTATTTGACTGTGTTTATCTCTTTGAAGGTGGCTAAAATATGCAGTGCTGCTGACCGCCGTCTAACGTTATGTTACTGTGTGTAATACATTCATTAACGTAACATTATGTGTAGGTACCTCATGCAATCCTGCTTAAAAAAAAATCACTTGACAAAAAGTATGAATAAGGTAGCGAACTGCAGTAAACGCAACAGATTGTAGTGTTTGCAATGACGTTATAACCATAGACATTTTATAAGTAGACCGAGCATTGGCTGCTGTGACGCGAGCAATTTGGCCGCCATCTTGAAGTGGTGATGAGGAGCTGGTGAGCAGCCTAAACTGACAGTTGAGATGTAGAAAACAAATATGCCGGGCTGGTGTTTAGCGTTTTCCTGCTCAAATGAGCGGACTGTTGAAAATAGGAATCGGGGGATTACTTTTCACAAGTAAGATTTAAAATTAATGTACTATTTGTTATATTTTGTGAAAATAATATTACTACAGAGTTGAGAAGGAGCAAAGATCTTCAATATTCGTATGTGAAAATAACAAAGAAATCTTCTGGGGGAGGATGATGCTCCTACAGGTATTTGGTTTACAAACTTTCAGCCCGACCTAAAACAAAATTCCCCAGCCACCACTGATTATGATGCATTTTCATTTTAGGCAAAACATAAGACAATACTCTCTTAACAGTATAACTGTAACGACAAAAAGGCTTCAAGTAACAATATTGAAATACTAACTTTGTTGGGTAAGACAGACTTTGATTTTATTCTGAATCCAGTGAAACAGATTGGTGGTTTTAGCTAATATAAAGACTTTCAGGTGTTTATATATGTTTAAGTATTTGGCAGACACTTTTATCCCTAAGCAACATACATGAAAAATACATATAAAACAATCACTATAAACATGACCGTTTACGGGAAGAATGTAATAGAAAATATCAATACAACGTGTCAAGACAGAATAAACTCTCTGCTGTTGCAGCAACAGAGATACAGTCAATTGGTCCGTAAGATGTATATATATCTAATATATTCATACATTGTTTACGTAAGATATACACATGTATATATAACCTAATCATGTTGTTTCTTCAATTCAAAAATAGCCGACCCTTTTCTCCCCCTTCTCTGGGATTAATATTCCCAGTTTTGATCTTGGGCGTCTGGTCACTTATAGCATATAAGAATATTCTATTACTGTTAAGCAAACTATGAATAATAAAACACACCAAAACATGTGTCCTTTATTATAGTTACATGTATGACAAAAAAGCGCGTGAAAATCAGTGGTATTCAGTGAGATAAAATGCGCCCACAGTTCATTGCTCCTGCCAAATGTATTGCACTGAGTGGAGTGGGTCACCACTCCAAGATGGCGGCCGCACGTCTCGTCTCGTCAGCGCCAGTAGGCAGTATCGCTCGATGCTGCGTCTACTTACGGTATAAGATGCCTATGGTTCTAACGTTAGCAGTGAGTTTACAGCCTCACTGATTTAACTACACAGCAAATAAAAGTTACGTTACTCAGTCAATTAACGTTAGCTTACATTCAAAACTTACCCTTTGTGCAACTTCAAATGTCGAACAAAGTTGAAAGTTGTTGTGTCCCTGTCTGTAATCTTCAAACTGCATGTTTTGCATAAGGCAATTCGTTTTTTGTTGACCAAGTCGTAGTTTTAATAACCGAACAAAACTATTTTTAGCAAAGTTTTTCCTCACTGGCGTGTTTTTTGAGAGCTCTTCTTCGTTGGTTTTCCTGCAATTTGATTGGATGAATGATGTGTGACAAAAATAACGTGGATGTAACTTGATTGGCTGTTGTTCTGACAGGTAGCGCACACACGCTGTCACACACACAGGCGTACACAATGGAAGATACGGAGCGCTCCTGAATAACATTTTAATCGATGGGTTTTGGGGAAAGTTGCAAGTCATGTCAAGTAAAAAGGCTCAAGTCCAAGTAAAGTCACAAGTCATTGATATTAAAGTCTAAGTCGAGTTGCAATTCTTTTTACATTATGTCAAGTCCAGTCTAAAGTCATCAAATTCATGACTCGAGTCGAAGGCATGTGACTCGAGTCCACACCTCTGAAAGCAGTGATGAATACTTACTTTCTTGAAAAAGTTTCTTATGTCCACTTTGCATCCGTTCACGTGTTTGTTCTGCAGCGCCGCGTTCTTCAAAGCTGCATTTCTGCAGGACCGCGAGGAAGGTCGCAGAGAAAATGTGGACTGGATTTGAGTGATGTGGGCATTTTCCATATGAACAAGTGGAATGGATTGGGTACCGACACACTGAAGGGGCTCGCTGCTGCTATAAAGTGAGGGGAAACTGAGTGAATAATGACAGGTTATATGATTATTTATTTTAAACTCTTATTCGGGCCACTTTGAAATTAATATTTCGACATGTATTTGTAAGAAAAAGAAAAAGAAAAAAAAAAAATATATATATATATATATATAACGCCAAATTATTTAGGGGTCTTAAGAATATAGGCCTAGTAACGCCCCTGCTGTCGTTCAAAGCAAATCCTTGTCATGGGTCTTAGACACAAGCTCAGAGTCTGCATGTACATTGTGTTAATCAGTGGAGCACAAGTTTTCTATCTTCAAACTCATCACGCCAGCTGGAGGCGGAACTGTCCAGCACACCTGCTGCTGATTAGATTCCGGGCCATTAAAGCAGAGTGCCTCCAGCTGGGAAACATCGGTTCCTACCATTTGACACATCACACGTGACTCTTGCACGTCGTTCCTGGGCTACTCGCGCCCACTCGTTGATTTGCACCTATATATTGTTCCTGTCATCTCCCCTGTATTTGTGTTTAGTTCCCTGCCTCTAGTTTGGTAGCAACTTTCTTTTTGTGCAACCCACCGTACCATCGCTTCATGTGAGTTTGTGTTTTATCTAACATTGTGCTTAATTTTTTGCATCAAACATTTTCCTGCTCTTGCTTTACCTGCCTCCTCTACATTTGGGGTCCAACGAAAACAACACTATACTTTGACAGCGGGACTTTTCCTCGCATACAAAAACTCCAATAAAATTAACCTTGGAATTTGATGCCAGGAACACGTGACAAAGAAGTAAGGAAAGGTGGCAATAAATACCGATAAAGTTGAGGAATGCTCATCAAACACTTATATGATACATCCCACAGGTGTGCAGGCTAATTGGCAACAGTTGGGTGCCATGATAAGGTGTAAAAGCAGCTTCCATGAAATGTTAAGTAATTCACATCAAGGATGGGGCGAGGGTCACCACTTTGTAAGCAAATTGTCCAACAGTTTCAGAACAATATTTCTCAACGAGCTTTTGGAAGGAATTTAGGGATTTTACCATCTACGGTCCGTAAAATCATAAACAAGTTCAGAGAATCTGGAGAAATCACTGCGCGTAATCGATGATATTACGGACTTTTGATCCCTCAGGCGGTACTGCATCAAAAACCAACATCAGTGTGTATTGGCTCAGGAACACTTCATAACACCACGGTCACTAACTACAGTTGGTCGCTACATCTGTAAGTGCAAGTTAAAACTCTACTATAAAAAGCAAAACCCATTTATCAACAATATCCTGAAATGCTGTCGGCTTGGCTGGGCCCAAGCTCACCTAAAATGAACTGATGCAAAGTGGAAAGGACTTCTGTGGTCTGACGAGTCCACATTTCAAATTATATTTGGAAACAGAGAACGTGGTGTCCTCCAGAACGAAGAGGAAAATAACCATTTGGATTGATATAGGCGCAAAGTTCAAAAGCCAGCATCTGTGATAGTAAGGGGATGTATTAGTGCCCAAGGCAAGGGTAACTTACACATCTGTGTAAGTTACCATTAATGCTGAAAGGTCCATACAGTTTTTGGAGCTACACATGTTGTCATACAAGCAACGTTATCATGGACGCCCCTGCTTATTTCAGCAAGACAAGTGCGGGTACTTTCCTGGCCCGCCTGCAGTCCAGACCTGTCTCCTATCGAAAATTTGTGGCGCATTATGAAGCGTAAAATACGACAGCGGAGACCCCGGACTGTTGAACGACTGAAGCTCTACATAAAACAAGAATGGGAAAGAATTCCACGTACAAAGCTTCAAAAATTAGTTTCCTCAGTTCCCAAACGTTTATTGAGTGTTGTTAAAAGAAAAGGTGATGTAAAACAGTGACGAACATGCCCTTTCCCAACTACTTTGGCAAGTGTTTGGGGAATTGTGTTAGATGTAAATATAACGGGATACGATGATTTGCAAATCCTTTTCAACCCTTATACAATTTAATACAATTTGATGTTCAAACTCATAAACTTAATTTTTTTTTGCCAATAATAATTAACTTAGAATTTCATGGCTGCAACACTTATAGAACCTTTATTTAACCAGATAAAGGTTCTATAAGTGTTGCAGCCATGAAATTCTAAGTTAATTATTAATGGCAAAAAAAAAATTAAGTTTATGAGTTTGAACATCATAAACTCATAAACTTAATTTTTTTTTGCCAATAATAATTAACTAAGAATTTCATGGCTGCAACACTCATAGAACCTTTATTTAACCAGATAAAGGTTCTATAAGTGTTGCAGCCATGAAATTCTAAGTTAATTATTAATGGCAAAAAAAAAAGTTAAGTTTATGAGTTTGAACATCAAATATCTTGTCTTTGTAATGCATTAAATTGTATAAGGGTTGAAAAGGATTTACAAATCATTGTATTCCGTTTATATCATTGAGGGCCACATTGCAGTTATGGTTGCCCTAAGAGGGCCGCATTTGACAATGAGTAATATATGAATATATATATATATATATATATATATATATATATATATATATATACCATGCAACGAGGTGGCGACTTGTCCAGGGTGTACGCCACCTTCCGCCCGAATGCTGCTGAGATAGGATCCAGCGACAAGTGCGGGTACTTTCCTGGCCCGCCTGCAGTCCAGACCTGTGTCCTATCGAAAATGTGTGGCGCATTATGAAGCGTAAAATACGACAGCGGAGACCCGGACTGTTGAACGACTGAAGCTCTACATAAAACAAGAATGGGAAAGAATTCCACTTACAAAGCTTCAAAAATTAGTTTCCTCAGTTCCCAAACGTTTATTGAGCGTTGTTAAAAGAAAAGGTGATGTAAAACAGTGGTGAACATGCCCTTTCCCAGGGTGTACGCCGCCTCCCGCCCGAATGCAGCTGAGATAGGATCCAGCGACCCCGCCGCGACCCCAAAAGGGACAAGCGGTAGAAAATGGATGGATATATATATATATATACATATATATATATATATATATATATATATATATATATATATATATATATATATATATATATATATATATATATATGTATATATATATATATATAACAGGTTTATTGTAACTTTTGAGGATTGTGTAGGATGTGTATGCTACTCTAAGTGTTGGTTGCAGGATTAAGTATAAAATTAACCATGTAAATAATTCAAGAGGATGTTGTACATGCGTGATGGATGAAATCTTCATCTGACCAAGAGGGCAGGCACAAGGGAGATCCGGGGACAGGCAGGAGGTCAAGGGCAGGCGGCAAGCAACAATGTCCGAGTTTAGAGGAGTGATCAAGGGAGGCAGTCCAATCTCCGGGTGGAGGTTGAGGTACAGCACTCGAGCACACGAAACAAGGCGGGCATGCAAGGAGGACGATGGAAATAAGTCAACAAGACAAAACGGGCAAAAGACAAAAAAGGGGAGGACAACGAGAGGGAAGCCAGAGACGTGAACGCTTACTACAGGAGTTAACAACGTTCCAGCGTAGGCTCCAAGGAGTGACTTGTTCTTATGCTGTCCTCCTGATTTCTGCCAGATGCACTGATGACTGACAGCCTGCAGCTGCGGCGAAGCGTGGGCGTGAGGCACGCGTGCAGTGGGCGTGTCCTGGCATACTGCCAGGTAGAGAGTGTGATCTTGCTGCGGGAGAATCTTGGGTTCGGATCAGCGCCACAACAGTACCCCCCTCTTTAGGCGAGGGACCCGACGAGCATCTGAGGGCCTCCGGGTTGGCGCGGTAGAAGTCCTCCAGAAGAGAGTGGTCGGCAAGGTAGGAAGCCGGCACCCATGATCCGTCCTCCGGTCCGTATCCCTCCCAGTTGACCAGGTATAACAGCCCTCTACCCTGTCGATGGACCCTGAGGATCTTCCTTACCGTCCAAACCGGGTCCCTGTGACCAGCATTGTAGTTTAATTCAGCCGGGGAAAAGTCGCCTAGAGAAAAATGCACAGGGGTGAAGCAGGTTATTAATTTTAGATCGCTGAGAAATTATAGCTCCAATCCCTGAATCAGAAGCACCCACCGCCACCAAGAATGGAAAGTCCCAGTTCAGATGGATGAGGACAGGTGTGTCAGGGGTTGTAGGTGAACAACCCCAAGATGCAGAGATGGTGGCAGGCTTTGAGCAAGAAAACATAACTTAATGTCCAAAAATATAAAAATAAAGAAGAAACACAAACCAGAAACTGGGAGGAGAAACTGGAAACAGGGAATAGGTATCCAGCCAACAGGAACTAGGAACAAACAAACTGGAAGCAGGGAACAAAAAGACAGTAAGCTACAAACAGCTACAGAATATAGCTTGCCGCTACCGCTACACTGACATCTATACGACAGGTAGGAACGACAAGTAGACATGACATCGACAGGTATTAGCGACAATAATCCAGCACTGACTGGAGGAGAAAACAGGTCTAAATAGTGGCTGGCTGATTGACACCAGGTGTGGCCAGGTGCCAATCAGCCACAGCTGAGGGGACACAGCACTAAGGAAAACAAACAGGAAACAGAACCAAAATTAGAGTGCTGACAGGAACTAAAGACAGGAAACAAAGACAAATGCAGAGGAAAAACTAAGACATAGTCAAACTGTCAGGGAAAAGCCTGATAGGGTGCAGAGATAAAGCTGGTCTTGAGTCCTCTAAAGGCACTGTCGGCCTCAGGTGACCACAAAAAGTTGACCTTGGGTGAGGTGAAAGCGTTGAGGGGTGCGGCAATACGACTGAAATTTCGAATGAATCTTCTATAAAATCCTGTGAAGCCCAGGAATCTCCTGATTTCTGTCTTGGATGTGGGTTGCGGCCAGGCTACCTCAGCGTTGACCTTCTCAGGGTCAGCTCTGATGTGACCTCTTTCCATAATGAAGCCAAGAAAATCCACCTATGAGGCGTGAAAATGGCATTTCTCTGCCTTGACAAACAGTCTGTTCTCAAGAAGACGCTGAAGGACCAAACAAAGATGGTGTTGATGCTCCTGCAGGTTGCGAGCAAAGATAAGGATGTCGTCCAAGTAGACAACAACAAATTGGTCCAGCATGTCACGTAGGATGTCATTGACCAGTGTCTGAAAAACAGCAGGAGTAATGGTAAGACCAAAAGGCTTGGCGCAGTGAAAGAGTGGCCGTGCGCAACCCGAGGGTCCCTGGTTCAATCCCCACCTAGTACCAACCTCGTCACGTTCGTTGTGTCCTGAGCAAGACACTTCACCCTTGCTCCTGTTGGGTGCTGGTTAGCGCCTTGCCTGGCAGCTCCCTCCATCAGTGTGTGAATGTGTGTGAATGGGTAAATGTGGAAGTTGTGACAAAGCGCTTTGAGTTCCTTGAAGGTAGAAAAGCGCTATAACAAGTACAACCCATCCATCCATCCATCCATTTTCTACCGCTTATTCCCTTTTAGGGGTCGCGGGGGGCGCTGGCGCCTATCTCAGCTACAATCGGGCGGAAGGCGGGGTACACCTGGACAACCCATTTATCATTTATCATTTATCATTTATTTAACTCTGTACTCGTAATGGCCAAGGTAAGTATTAAACACTGTTTTCCATTCATCCCCCTCTTTAATCCGAACCAAGTGGTATGCGTTGCGAAGATCGAGTTTAGTGAAGATGGTAACTGGTGCCAGGGGTTCAAAAGATGTGTTCAGAAGTGGCAGTGGGTACTTGTTTTTAAAGGTTATGTTGTTGATGTGCCGGTAATAAATGCAGGGTTGCAAGGACCCGTCCTTCTTGGTCACAAAGAAAAACCCCACATCCACAGGGGATTTGTAAGGGGTAAATGATACCGGAAGCCACTGATTCTGTAATTCTTCACAGCTTCATTTTCGGGAAGAGACAGGTTGTACAGCAGACTGGAAGGCAGGGAGGCAGCTCGATACCGCAGTCATATGGCCTATGCTGCAGGAGAGATTCAGCACGTTCCTTGCTGTATACTTCGGCGAGGTCTTGGTAGCACTCAGGGATGGTAGCGAGGTCGACCTGGTGGTTAGTGGGTTGAATTGTTCTGCTGGAGGCCGAGGCTGACTTCAAGCAGTTAGCGTGACAGAGGATGCTCCAAGCCATTATCTCTCCGGAGGTCCATGAAATGGGAAATGTTGCTTCAACCAAGCTCTGCCTAGGACCACTGGAGTGAAAGGGGCCTCCAAAACCCAGAAACACATGGTTTCAGAATGGTTTCCGGATAAGGTCAGAAGCAGCGGTTCTGAACTGTGTCTGATAGGACCCAATGGATATCCGTCCAGAGCTTGAGCAAGAAGGTCCTTGTTCAAGGATAACAGAGGAATCTTGTTTTCTTGGGCAAAGCTGTAGACAATCAGACTATCGTCCGCCCCGGAGTCCAAAAAAAAACCTTAACTGCCTGCCCGGGTTGTCCCTGGGGAAGTGTCTCACCAGGGTCCCCCTACTGGTGAGCCAGGTTTTTTAGTAGTGCCGGGCAGTAGCGGAGAATGTGTCCCGCACCCCTACAGTAAAGGCAGAGATGTTGCCTCATCCTTCTCTCCCTTCCCCCGGCCCCAAATGGGTTTTTCCCACTTGCATGGGTTCGGGGAATGAAACCACAACTGGGGCAGGTTGTCCTCCAAATGGCTGCAAGACGGGAGAGGAAGTCGTGGCCGGGGTTCTCCTAGCGACGCTCCGGGATGTCTCGGTTGCTCGCTCAATAAGTCTCTGGTCATACTGGAGTGCCAAGTCAATGAAGTCTCTACAAGAGGTTGGCCTATCCCTGAGCAGACCGTCTTTGATTTATTCGGCGAATCCCTGACGAAAAGCACTTTGGAGAGCTTTGTCGTTCCAGCCGCTGTCTGCCGCAATGGTCCGGAACTCAAGGGTGTAAGCTGCCACCGAGCGGGTTCCTTGCTTGATGGTATGGAAGCGTCTTGCGGCATCCACCCCATCCTTGGTGTGGTCGAATACAGCCAAAAATTCTGACCAGAAGACTGAGTACTTGTTTTTACAGTAAAAGCTCACTCGGCAGAATTTAACCGTAAAATCTTGTTTTTACAGTAAAAACTCTCTCGGTGGAATTTAACCACAAAATCTATTGTTAATTTGACATTCTACAATTGGATTAATAATTTGTCTTGAAATCATAAGTTAAGCAGATAATGAAGTACATTATTAATCTTTATTTAAAGAAAAAATGTTTTGGAATACATGATAATATAATATTTAGATTTTGATAATGTTGGATTTTAAAATATATGCAATTGCATGCAGTACATGATTTTAATGTCAAATATATTTAGTAAGAAAAGATTAAGTATGTTATTAACGCAAATTATTTCTAGGCTTTCGCAGGCCACATAAAAAATGTGACGGGCTAGATTTGGCCCCCGTACCTTGAGTTTGACAACTTCGCAAGGACCCGTCCTTCTTGGTCACAAAGAAAAACCCCACATCCACAGGGGATTTGTAAGGGGTAAATGATACCGGAAGTCAGTGATTCTCCACACCCTTGTGTGCAACTTTAGTTAATATTTCTCACTCCTTTTGAGTGCTTTTTGTTACTGTTTTTTGGTTAACTCAATTGTGAAAGTTACAGCCTTATTCTAAAAGGGAATAAATTAATTTGTATCTTCAAAATTCCAAAGACTATACCCCATAATGCTGCTTGTCTCTTACAGGGTCACAGGGGGTGCAAGTGCCTATCCCAGCTGCACACAGGCGGAAGATAATGTAAAAACCTATTTTTTTGGAAAAGCAGCAAAATCATAAAAAACAAAACAAACAAAAACAACATTTTATAAAATCATTTCATGTACATAAGTTTTCACAACTTTTGCTCAATATTTTGTTGATGCACCTTTGGCAGGAATTACAGCCTCAAGTCTTTTTGAATACGATGCCAGAGGTTTGGCACGCGCATCTTTGGGCAGTTTCGCCCATTCCTCAATACAGCACCTCTCAAGCTCCATCAGGTTGGATGAGAAGTGTTGGTTTGCCTCAGCACATTGCTGCATTCCTCTTTCCCTCCATCCTGACTAGTATCTCAGTTCCTGCTGCTAAAAAACATGATCACAGCATGATTGCCATCACCATGCTTCACTGTAGTGGTGCCTGGTTTCTTCCAAACATGATGCCTGGCATTGACGCCAAAGAGTTCACTATTTGCCTCATCAGACCAGAGAATTTTGTTTCTCATGGTCTAAGTATTTCAGCAGCATTTTGGCAAACCTTTTCCGAAGAAATTCCTTCCGTCTGGCCACTATAGTATTTGGAAATTTGAGGACAAAAATAATTTATTCCATTTTGGAATAAGGCTGGAGTATACCAAAATGTGGAAAATGTGAAGCGCTGTGAATACTTTCCGAATGCACTGTGATTTCCTTTTTTGAAAACTAGATTTGACTTTCCTGTGGATGTGTCTGGCAACCCTTCTATCTGTCCCAAGGCCTGCGACAATAAATCGCTCAAGATGGAAGTCAACACCTGGGACATTGTACAATATAATTTCCCTTGTTTTGGTTACCTTTCCACATTAGAATAGATTTGGTACCAATTTCTTGTAGCTGGGAATTGATATTGTTATTCAAATTTATCAATTTGTCATACTTTTGTGTGCGTTAACAAATGTCAATTGTTTATATAATTAAATCATATTTTTGAATGTAACATTTAAAATGTATGTGATTACGATAACTGCGCTGAATCTCGTTTGCAATTTTGTATAATTTACTTTCGAAAGGACTTTGAAAAGCTGCAATTCTAAGACTTGAATTGCAGTAGTGACTATGGTGTGTTGCCTTCCTTAGAAAGTAGTCTTCGCAATTAGGCTAAGGCTAGTATTTGTTTTGCATCATAAAAAGTGTTTAGACAGTAAGTATTGTACTGACAGTATTACACATTTGCTGGTTGATTGTAACGTGTGTCATAGCTGTAATTTCCATTACCAAATCACTATGTAAAATTACTAATGCTATTAAGTAGAAACACTGTGCTAAAATTTGGTAATGCACGGATATATTTGCTGTTCCGGATTAAATGTAATTTCAAAATGTAAGTGTGATCGTTATTGTGTAATATACAGTATCCACTCGCTGTTCCAGTTAAAATGTACTTTATAAAATAAATGGAAATTAACATCAGAATAACGCATTTTGACAAATCAATCAATCAATCAATCAATCAATCAATGTTTATTTATATAGCCCTAAATCGCAAGTGTCTCAAAGGGCTGCACAAACCACAATGACATCCTCGGTATAGCCCACATAAGGGCAAGGAAAAACTCACTCCAGTGGGACGTCGACAATGATGACTATGTGAAACCTTGGAGAGGACCGTATATGCGGGCACCTATCCCCCTACCCCCTAGGGGAACGAAAGCAATGGATGTCGAGCAGATCTAACATGATATTGTGAAAGTCCAATCCATAGTGGATCCAACATAACCGTGAGAATCCATACCAAAGTGGATCCAATATAGTAGCGAGAATCCCGTCCCAAGTCAAGCCAGCAGGAAACCATCCCAGGCGGAGGCGGATCAGCAGCGCAGAGATGTCCCCAACCGATACACAGGTGAGCGGCACATCCTGGGTCCCGATTTTGGATGAGCGGTCCATCTGGGTCCCGACTCTGGAAAGCCAGTACTTCATCCATGGCCACCGGACCGGAACCCCTCCACAAAGGAGGGGGGGACATAGGAGAAAAAGAGAAGAAACGGCAGATCAACTGGTCTAAAAAGGGGGTCTATTTAAAAGCTAGAGTATACAAATGAGTTTTAAGATGAGACTTAAATGCTTCTACTGAGGTAGCATCTCGAGTACTGGAGCCCGAATGGAAAACGCTCTATAGCCTGCAGACTATTTTTGGGCTCTGGGAATCACTAATAAGCCGGAGTCGTTCGAACGCAGATTTCTTGCCGGGACATATGGTACAATACAATCGGCAAGATAGGCTGGAGCTAGACCGTGTAGTATCTTATACGTAAGTAGTAAAACCTTAAAGTCACATCTTAAGTGCACAGGAAGCCAGTGCAAGAGAGCCAGTACAGGCGTAATGTGATCAAACTTTCTTGTTCTTGTCAAGTGTCTAGCAGCCGCATTTTGTACCAACTGTAATCGTTTAATGCTAGACATGGGGAGACCCGTAAATAATACGTTACAGTAATCGAGACGAGACGTAACAAACGAATGGATAATGATCTCAGTGTCGTTAGTGGACAAAATGGAGCAAATTTTAGCAATATTATGGTGATGAAAGAAGGCCGTTTTAGTAACGCTTTTAATGTGTGACTCAAACGCGAGAGTTGGGTTGAATATAATACCCAGATTCTTTACCGAGTAGCCTTGTTTAATTGTTTGGTTGTCAAATGTTAAAGTTGTATTATTAAATAGAAGTCGGTGTCTAGCAGGAACGATAATCAGCATTTCCGTTTGTTTGGCTTTGAGTTGCAAAAAGTTGGAGGACATCCATTGTTTAATTTCAATAAGACCCACCTCCAGCTGACTACAATTCGGCGTGTTTGTCAGCTTTAGGGGCATGTGGAGTTGGGTTTTAATCAGCATAACAGTGAAAGCTAACACCGTATTTGCGTATGATGTCACCTAGCGGCAGCATGTAGATGCTGAAGAGTGCAGGGCCAAGGACCAAACCCTGGGGAACTCCACACCTTAACATATTCCGAGATCACATTGTTATGGGAAACGCACTGCATCCTGTCAGTAAGATAAGAGTTAAACCAAAACAGGGCTAAGTCTGACATACAAATTCTGTTTTGATACGCTCTAATAAAATATGATCGACGGTATCCAAAGCAGTGCTAAGATCGAGGAGCAGCAACTTAGATGACGCATCAGAATCCATCGTTAGCAATAGATTATTAGTCATTTTTGCGAGGGCTGTCTCCGTAGTGATTTGCCCTGAAACCGGATTGAAAGGTTTCAAATAGATTGTTAGATGCTAAGTGTTCATTTAGCTGCTGTGCAACAATTTTTTTGAGGATTTTTGAAATAAGGGGAAGGTGAGACACCGGTTGGTAGTTTCCCATGAGGTCAAGATCGAGGTTAGGTCTTTTAAGGAGAGGATAAATAACCGCTTTTTTGAATGCTAGGGGAACAGTGCCAGAGGAAAGTGATATGGTAAATGGCTTGTACTTGTATAGCGCTTTTATCCCCCTTTTTAAGGAGCCCAAAGCGCTTTGACAGTATTTCCACATTCACCCATTCACACCCACACTTTCACACACTGACGGCGGGAGCTGCCATGCAAGTCGCTAACCAGGCTCCATCAGGAGCAAGGGTGAAGTTGCTTTCTCAAGGACACAACGGACGTGACTAGGATGATGGAAGGTGGGGATTGAACCAGTAACCCTCAGATTGCTGGCACAGCCACTCTACCAAATTCGCCAATATTTGCAATATTTAGCACTGATGGACTTATTAATACAAAGAGCTCCTTGATAAGTTTCCCAGGAAGTGGGTCAAGTAAGCATGTTGTTTGTTTTATTCCATTTACACGTTGTAACAAATCTTCTCATGTTATTTCATCAAAACGAGAGAAACTATTTTGGAGGACAGTATCCGCCGTATATACAGTCGTATCTGTGTTAATAGAACCCATTTGTAGCTGGGACGCATTGTTTTTAATCTCCTTTCTAATGACTTCAATTTTCTTATTAAAAAAATTCATAAAGTCATCTGCCGAGTGAGTGGAGCTACTGGAAGGAGTCCCTTGTTGGGTTAGTGATGCTACTTTACTAAACAAAAATTTAGGATCATTTTTATTATGGCGGATGAGATTTGAGTAATATTTAGCGTTAGCTAAGGTAAGCATGCGTTTATAAGTTATCAAACTATCACTCCATGCGTGATGGTAAACCTCAAGTTTAGTAGTGCGGCATTTGCGTTACAGCTTTCTACATGATAATTTATGAGCACTAATTTCTTCTGTAAACCATGGGGTACGCCTTTTTGGAGCCTTTTTTAACTTCAGCAGTGCTATACTATCATTGGTTTCACGCAGGACGTAGTTAAAATTGTTAGTGAGGTTATCAATAGAGCCCACATACTTAAAATGGAACCTTACTTTCCAATCAAGGGTTTAATATCTGGAAAAACAGGCTTGGTTGCCATGGAAAATTGCAACATTATCTAGCATCAAAGGGATTGAAATTCAATCAGGATCTTTCTTTGTGGAGTCTGCATGTTCTCCCCTTGACTGCTTGGGTTCACTAAATTGGCCCTAGTGTGTGAATTTGAGTGTGAATGATGTCTGTCTGTCTGTGTTGGCCCTGTGATGAGGTGGCGACTTGTCCAGGGTGTTCCCCAACTTCCGCCCATGTGCAGCTGAGATAGGCGCCAGCACCCCCGCAACCCCGAAAGGCACAAGCGGTAGAAAAAGGATGCATGGATGGATTTTACATTAAATAATACTCAGTAATCCCAACAGAATTTGGTCGGTGCCAATAAATGATTGAATTTGGTACCCATCCTCAGAAACAACGTAAAGAGTGGTATTTCCCATTCATGGGATGACGTAAAACAGGTAAGGATCATGATTTATTTTCTGTCCCCAATGACCATGTTTGCTAACTTACAAACCAAAACACCTAAACACAACCTCTCTCACATAATGTTCAGCATCCGATTCATCTTTGCTTTGCAGGTTTGTTGTTTATTCATTCAAAGAATAAAGGTCAGTGCACACATTCTGGTGAGACAACTTTCATTCAAGCGGTCTTTGTCAGAAGAATGTATCCCTTTGAATTGACATGGAATAACCCCCGCCATTGGCCACCTGCTCCAGTGAATCTTAATGCACACAAGCCACACACCACATTACTTGTTTAGCAAAGGATAAAAGTGGCTGCCAAGTGTCTGTCGACACCCCAGTGAAGAGCAGTAGTCCAATCGGGTCGCTCTATGCCGCCATGAGCTACATGTTTGACACCACCACCCAAGTCAAATTAGATTTCGAGCACATCTGAAATGACTTTGCTCCTTTGCTGTCATGACTTTTCTTTGAAGAGCATGCCAGTAAACCCACAGAACAATAGCCTGGATGGATACGATCACATGTGTCACTTGCTCAAAATGCAATTATAAAACCGAAGTGTACAATTACCCCACACCAAACTTGAGAGACTTCCGTGAAATGACCTTTCAGAGAAAAAGGGAATGCAAAATGAGTGTGAATCGCTCTGGTAGTCTCTCCGGTTGTTAAATGGAAATGCAAAAACATCCCTATGGCCGCCTTTTATCCACCAAAAAGACCAGACATCTTAATTAACTAACTGACTTTGCAAAAAGACGGCTTTTTGTACGTACAATCTCATTAGGGACTGCCCTTTTATACAAACCCTGTTTCCATATGATTTGGGAAATTATGTTGGATGTAAAGATAAACGGAAAACAATGATTGCAAATCATTTTCAACCCATATTCAGTCTAATATGCTACAAAGACAACATATTTGATTTCAAACTGATAAATATATATTTTTTTGGCAAATAATCATTAACTTCAGAATTTGATGCCTGCAACATGTGACAAAGAAGTTAAAAAAGGTGGCAATAAATACTAATAAAGTTGAGGAATGCTCATCAAACACTTATTTGGAACATCCCACAGGTGTGCAGACTAATTGGGAAAAGGTGGGTGCCATGATTGGGTATAAAAACAGCTTCCCAAAATATTCTCAGACTTTCACAAGAAAGGATGGGGTGAGGTACACCCCTTTGTCCACAACTGCGTGAGCAAATAGTCAAACAGTTTAAAAGCAACGTTTCTCAAAGTGTCATTGCAAGAAATTTAGGGATTTTAACATCTACGGTCCATAATATTGTCAAAAGGTTCAGAGAATCTGGAGAAATCACTCCACGTAAGCAGCATGGCCGGAAACCAACATTAAATGACCGTGACCTTCAATCCTTTGGACGGCACTGTATCAAAAACCGACATCAATCTCTAAAGGATACCACAACATGGGCTCAGGAACACTTAAAAAAAAAAACACTCACTAAATACAGTTCGTCGCTACATCTGTAAGTGTAAGTTAAATCTCTACTTTGCAAAGCGAAAGCCATTTATCAACAACATCCAAAAATGCCGCCGGCTTCTCTGGGCCCGAGATCATCTAAGATGGACTGATGCAAAGTGGAAAAGTGTTCTGTGGTCTGACGAGTCCACATTTTAAATAGTTTTTTGGAAATATTTGACATCGTGTCACCTGGACCAAAGGGGAAGCGAAGCATCCAGACTGTTATCGACGCAAAGTTCAAAAGCCAGCATCTGTGATGGTATGGGGGTGCATTAGTTCCCAAGGCATGGGTAACTTACACATCTGTGAAGGCACCATTAATGCTGAAAGGTACGTATAGGTTTTGGAACAACATATGCTGCCATCTAAGCGCCTTTTTTTTTCATGGACGCCGCTGCTTATTTCAGCAAGACAATGCCAAGCCACATTCAGCACGTGTTACAACAGCGTGGCTTTGTAAAAAAAAGTGCGGGTACTTTCCTGGCCCGCCTGCAGTCCAGACCTGTCTGCCATCAAAAATGTGTGGCACATTATGAAGCGTAAAATACGACAGCGGAGACCCCGGACTGTTGAACGACTGAAGCTCTACATAAAACAAGAATGGGAAAGAATTCTATTTTCAAAGCTTCAGCAATTAGTTTCCTCAGTTCCCAGGCGTTTATTGAGTGCTGTTAAAAGAAAAGGTGATGTAACACAGTGGTGAACATGCCCTTTCCCAACTACTTTGGCACGTGTTGCAGCTGTAAAATTCTAAGTTCATTATTAACTGAAAAAAAATAAAATAAAGTTTATGAGTTTGAACATCAAATATCTGGTCTTTGCAGTGCATACAGTTGAATATGGGTTGAAAAGAATTTGCAAATCATTGTATTCCGTTTATATTTACATCTAACACAATTTCCCAACTTAAATGGAAACGGGGTTTGTACTTGATCTTTGGCCTTAGCTACTTCACCACACTTCTTTTTGGTCATCATCCATTAACTTTTAGAATTCAATGAACTTTGACCATAATGGCCTCTGTCCTCTTGTGTAGGATAAAAAAATAAAAAATCTGTGGGTTTTTTTAAATTAGTTTGTATGATTTATTTTTAATGTTTGTTTATACATACAGTAGTACTTCAACTTACAAACTTAATTGGTTCTACGACAGAGCTCTTAACTTTAAACACACGTGTCTCCAATCAACTTCACAAATTGAAATGAATTAACATTTATTTAATTGGTGCTTGACCCCTTAAAACTTCACCATTTTAATCAACAGGGAAGTGGAGAAAGCTAAATCTGTGTACTTTAACCGTCTACAGGAACAGTTCCGCTCAAGTGATTCTCCGGCCGTTTGGAGAAGGCTAAGTGCCCTTACGAACTATAAACCCAAAGCCCCCCAGGCCCTGAATGACCGGACTCTCGCTCAGGGCCTCAACATATATTACTAACGTCATGAACGGCCTTCAGCTCATCAAAGCTCTGCTCCCCCCACCATCACACTCCCCACCAACGCCAGCACTTCATTAAAGGATTTAAAGGACTCCAAGGACATCACAGGACTTTAAAAGCCCTCTCCATCCGAGAGGAGGATGTACGCCGGCAGTTCTTGAAGATGAACACACAGAAGGCCCCCAGGCCAGATGGTGTCTCCCCCTCCACCCCAGACACTGCGCGGATCAGCTGGCTCCTGTCTTCACTGACATTTTTAACACCTCTCTGGAGCTATGCCGCGTGCCGTCCTGCTTTAAGACCTCCACCATTGTCCCTGTCCCCAAGAAAGCATGGATCACAGGACCCAATGACAACAGGCCGGGTGTGCTGACGTCTGTGGTCATGAAGTCCTTTGAGCACTTGGTCCTGCCCCACCTCAAGGACATCACCGCCCCCCTGCAGTTGGCTCTGCAGTTCGCCTGCAGAGCCAACAGGTCTGTGGATGATGCAGTGAACCTGGCCCTCCACTTCACCCTGGAGCATCTGGACTCCCCAGGAACCTACGCTAGGATCCTGTTTGTTGACTTCAGCTCTGCCTCCAACACCATCCTCCCTGGACTGCTACGAGACAAGCTCTACCAGTTCAGCGTACCCGACTCCCTCTGCAGTTGGATCTATGACTTCCTGACATACCGAAGACAGCACATGCGGCTGGAGAAGATTGTCTCGGACAGTTGAACCTCAAACACTGCTACTCCTCAGGGCTGTGTACTTTCCCTCTGGCTCTTCTCCATCTATACAAACGGCTGCACCTCCAGTCACCAGTTGGTAAAGCTGATCAAGTTGCGGATGACACTACCCTCATCAGGCTCATCTCGGATGGTGATGAGTCCGCTGGCGTCCTGGTGCAGCCTCAACAACCTGGAGCTGAACGCCCAGAAAACAGTGGAGATGATCATGAGCTTCTGGAAAGTCACAGCCCCACCATCCCCCCTCACCTTGATTGACTATCCCACCCCCTTCTCCATTGTGGAGTCCTTCCGTTTCTTTGGTACCACCATCACGTAGGAACTCAAGTGGGAACTGACCATCAGCTCCGTCACCAAGAAGGCCCAGTAGAGGATGTACTTCTTGCGGCAGCTGACGAAACTTAAGGTGCCGCCCGAGATGCTGGTGCAGTTTTATTCAGCCATCATCGAGTCCATCCTCACCTCCTCCATCACCGTGTGGTTCCCCGGGATACGCATCGACTGCAGCGTATTGTACGTGCTGCAGAGAAGGTGATTGGCTGCAAACTCCAGGACCTGTTCTCCTCCAGGACCAGGAGGCGTGTGGGTCGGATCACATCTGACTCTTCTCACCCTGGACACAAACCCTCTCCCCTCAGGCAGGAGACTACGGTCCATCCAGACCCACACCTCGTGCCACCTTAACAGTTTTTTACACTCGGCCATCAGGACACATGAGCAATTACAAGATCTGATAGCTCAGTTACCGCTCATGTTATTCTATTCTGTGTTATATGTCTTTTATGTTGCACGATTGCACCAAGAAAAATTCTCAAAAAATGGCAATAAAAACTATTCTGATTCTAATTCTGATTCTAACGCATTTGAGCTGCTTTTCCATCAAACACGCCATCAGCAGCTTCTTGCATGGATACATGTCAACTGTTTAGGTCCTATTTTAACATCAACGGCTGGTGTTAGGCTTCTCCAGCTTTAATATGCTGCAGACTAGCAGTGCTATGCTTAAATTTTCTTGCCAAGTCATGACAGGCTCTTTCATGTTTTTATTGATTTCTTTCTTTAATTCATCACCCACTTCTACTTTTCAGCACTGTCCTTCACACTCACTTTCTCCATTCCAATGTTTGGAAAACAAAGTGTGGAGAGACGGAGCAGACGGACCGACGGCAGGGCGGCGCTCGCTTTGGCCCGGCTCAAGATGGCGGCCAGAAGGCGGAGTATGCAGCGGAACAAGGAGGCGGGGTGTGCCTGGAGCAACGCCACCACAATCAGAGTCAGGTGCGAAACACACACACCGGTTCTCAATCTATCATCTCCTCGCAGCATTTAAGAGGGGAGAAGGAGGAAGCAGGGAGAGAAAGAGTTGGAGTGTCCACAGCGGAGCAGAAGCAACAAATAGACCGCACGAACGAGCGAATGATGTGACCCCGGGAAAGATTACGTCATCGGCAGCCGAAAAGCCAGCCGAGACGAGCAGCTGGTAAGCGGCGAGATCGACTTTGACGCAGAAGCGTTATTTGAAAAAATAAAAGAGTCAAACCTGCTCGACGTGATGTCCTACCTAAATGGTCCATACAACCCACCCGGTGACGGCTGGAGTCATTCACAACTGGCACCCAACGCAGGTAGATTATTGGATGCAGGGGAGGATGACTTCCTCTGGACGCTCGTTGCGGAGTTCAGAAAACTGGCGGAGAAATAGCGTCAGAGTTGCCAGCTTTTACAAGCACTGGCGGACAAAATTGGGGGGGGGGTGAATGGCCCCCCGAAGATAAGAAGACACACGGCGGTGCAGAGGAGGCGCCCTCGGCTGAAGAGACAAATGCACAGCCAGTGGAGCGTGCAGCCGAAAAGGTAGAAGATGATTTTGATGAAGAACTTTACGTCGACAAATTTATATTGAAAAAGTTTATTTTGAGGATGAAGTTTACGTTGACGATGAAGATTACGACGATGAGGAAAATTATGATGAGGATACAATTTCTGTTTAAAGAAGAAGATGAAGGAACTCAAGAAATTGAAAAAGAAGAATAAATACTTGAAAAATTCGCGAAAATGATGAAGATGAAGAAGTTTAAGATGAAGAAGAAGTTTAAGAAGAAGAAGAAGTTGAAGAAACTCAAGAATTTGAGAAAGAAGAACAAATATTTGAAGAAATTCAAGAAAATTATGAAGATGAAGAAGAAATCAAAGGTGAAGAAGAAGTTGAAGATAGAGAAGAAGTTAAAAAAGAAGAAATTGAAACTCAAAAAATTGAGAAAAAAGAATAAATACTTGAAGAAATTCAGGAAAATGGTGAAGATGAAGAAGAAGTTAAAGATGAAGAAGAAGTTGAAGAAACTCAAAAAATTGAGGAAGAAGAAGAAATACTTGAAGGAATTCGGGAAAATTATGAAGATGAAGAAGTTGAAGATGAAGAAAAGTTGAACATAAAGAAGAAGTTGAAGAAACTTAAGAAATTGAAAAAGAAGAAGAAAAACTTGAAGAAATTCGGGAAAATTATGAAGATGAAGAAGAAGTTTATGATGAAGAAGAAGTTGAAGATGAAGAAGAAGTTGAAGAAACTCAAGAAATTGAGAAAGAAGAATAAATACTTGAAGAAATTCAAGAAAATTATGAAGATAAAGAAAAAGATGAAGATGAAGAAGTTGAAGATAAAGAAGCAGTTGAAAAAGAAGAAGTTGAAACCCAAGAAATTGAAAAAGAAGAAGAAATACTTGAGGAAATTCAGGAAAATGGTGAAGATGAAGAAGAAGTTGAAAAAACTCAAGAAATTTAGAAAGAAGAAGAAATACTTGAAGAAATTCAGGAAAATGATGAAGATGAAGAAGAAGTTGAAGATGAAGAAAAGTTGGAGTTAGGGAAGTAGTTGAAGAAACTCAAGAAACTGAGAAAGAAGAAGAAATACCTGAAAAAAATCAGAAAAATTATGAAGATGAAGAAGAAGTTGAAGATGAAGAAGAATTTGAAGATGAAGAAGAAGTTGAAGAAACTCAAAAACTTGAGAAAGAAGAAGAAATACTTGAAGAAATTCGGGAAAATTATGAAGATGAAGAAGAAGTTGAAGATGAAGAAGAAGTTGAAACATTTGTTGAAAGGACTAGTTGGTACAATCCCTGGGGACTCTGCATGGCAGGGGTGTCCTCCTCCCTGAGCCAGATTTGGACCTGACCGCATACCTAAAAGAGGCGAGGTGACACTGCTGGGAGGCTTTTCCACTATTGGGACACAGCTTCAGTTGTGTGTCCCAGTGTCACGGGGTGTTTCGGCCCTGCTTAGCACAAGACATCCTCTTCCGAGGAAGGGCCCACCCCAGGGTGATCAAATCCCTGGGTGTGTGCGTCCCAATAGGTGTTAGCCTTTCGCAGCCCAGCTGGTGTCACTCCTCCTCAACCACAACCAATGGTTCGTCCTCTCTGCTGTGTTGGCTAGCTCTTTAATGGCTTGTCTGTAAGCCTGTCCCCTGACTCCAACCTCCCTAAGAAACGTTGCTGTTGTGCTAGCTACAAAGCCCCTACACCCCCCCTCCACTGGGCGCACCCTTACCCTCCAGCCCCTATCATCTGCCTCAGCTGTCAGATTGGAGTACCGCAGCTTCTTGCGTTCATAGCTTCTTCTATGGCATCCTCCACGGAACTGTCAGTTCAATGATATAGACAGTCTGGCAGGTTCCAGACCATAGGACGAGGTCAGGATGAAAGGGTGGTCGTTGCGATTGCCGGGGGGAAAAATGAGCCTCTGATTTAAATCGACTCGCATCTGCCAGTCCCTGGCTGCATTCAATGGGCTTAAATCAGGATTTGAAGGTCTCTTCTTCAGCTTTTCCCCCTCCCAAGCAAACGCCTGTAGGTGTCGGCACACATCTTGGTTGTTGGTGGGTTGGGCGTTGATGGATGTGCTCCTGCACTCAAGTTTGTCAGCTAGACATCTGAGGACCTGGTTATGTCTCCAGGTATATCTGCCTTGAGTGAAGCTGGTTCTACAGCCAACTATTATGTGCTTGAGTGCTGCTGGGGTTGTACACAAGGGACAGGATGGATCCTTTCCAAACCATTGTTGGAGGTTTATGGGAGATGGTTTTGCATTATGTTGCTCAAACGATGTAACTCAGCCTGTTGGATTCCATGCCCCAAAGTTCGCCCCACGTAAGTTTCTTCTTTTCAACATCTTCCCACCTTGTCCAGCGGTCCTGTTTGGCTTGTGTTGCGGCTTTGGAACGTCTGGCTGTTTCCTCCTGACGACGCACTTCCTCTACAACCATAGTTCGATGTTCGGTTGCAGATGCCTATTGCCAGAGAGGAGTTACGGTTCCAAGGCCAAAGCCTCCTCCGCCTTGTTGGACGTGGCCCACTGCGTCGCGATGGGGCAAAGCTGATTTGGCCTGTAGCACAGCTGTGACTGGGGTCCACTTCCGCCCTGTTACGAGGCAAAGAGCGGCGGCTCTCAATACAGTGTCCCAGGAGTCAGTGAGGGACATCTCCAGCCTCACCTTGGCACACTTGAACTCTTCGACCAGACTAGAGATTGGCAGCGACAGGGCTTCATCGCTGTAGAGTCCAGTGCTGCTGAAGCACTTTGGAAGTCTGAACCACTTCCTTACATGCGAGTTCACTAGCCTTTCCAAGCGAGTAGCATGACTTATTGAGACCTCATACATAGTTAACGGCCACCGGAGTCTGGGTAGCAACCCAAACTGGAGGCACCAGAGCTTCAGTTTCCCTGGTAGTGCAGTGTTATCAATCTGCCTGAGGCCGTTAGCCGTGACTTACCGCAATTGGTTCAAGTTGCTGGGTGTCTCTGAGATCTGCATTATACAATCTTCCGAGGCTCTTGATGGGCTTTTCTAAAAGTGTTGGAATTGGTTCCTCGCTGATGTGGAACAGTTCACCTTTTAGTTGGCTTTTTATGATGGAGATGCTGCGTGACTTGCTTGGCTTGAACTCCATCCGTGCCCATTGAATGTTTTCCTGGAGTTTCTGCAGCAAGCGTCTGGTGATTGGTTTTGTTGTTGTAATGACGGTCATGTCATCCATAAAGGCTCTAACTGGCGGAAGACGTAGGCCACTCTTGGTCCTCTCACCTCCCACTACCCACTTGGATGCCCGAATGACCAGCTCCATTGCCATGACAAATGCCAGAGGGGTAACTGTGCAGCCCGCCATGATGCCAATTTCCAGATGCTGCCAGGAAATTGAGAAAGAAGAAGAAATACTTGAAAAAATTCAGGAAAATGATGAAGATGAAGAAGAAGTTGAAGATGAAGAAGTTGAAGATGACGAAGAAGTTGAATAAACTCGAGAAATTGAGAAAGAAGAAGAAGTACTTAAAGACATTTGGGAAAATGATGAAGATGAAGAAGAAGTAGAAAATGAAGAAGCAGTTGAAGAGGACAAATAAAAAGTCAAAGAAGATGAATAAGAAGTCAGAAAGGATGAAGAAGAAGTCAAAGAGGACAAAGAAGAAGTCAAAGAGGACAACAAAGGAGTCCAGGAGGGCAAAGAAGGAGTCAAAGAGGGCAAAGAGGACAAAGAAGAAGTCAAAGAAGAAGTCAAAGAAATTAAAGTTTGAGAAGACAAAGAAGACAAAGAAAAAGGCAAAAACAAAGAAAAAGGAAGAGACAAATAAATAGGAAGAGACAAAGAAAAAGGAAGAGACAAGGGAAAAGATAAAGAAGGCAAGGAGAAGACATGTGGCCGGGGCTGTTTTCTTCCCCGCTCCTTCAGAAAAGGGAGGGGGAGTAGGCTCAGCCGGACTGAGGCCCGGCTTGAGTTTGGCGATGGAGGACTGTGAAGAGACGGAGCCGATGGACCGAGGGCAGGGCGGGGCTTGCTTTGGCCCGGCTCAAGATGGCGGCCAGGAGGCGGGGTATGCAGCGGAACAAGGAGGCGGGGCGTGCCTGGAGCAACACCACTACAATCAGAGTCAGGTGCGTAACACACACACCGGTTTTCAATCCGTCCATTTCCTTGCAGCATTTAAGACGGGAGAAGGAGGGAGAGAGAGAGTTGGAGTGTCCACAGCGGAGCAGAAGCAACGAATAGACCACACGAACGAGCGAACGATGAGCCACCGGGGAAGACGACGTAATTTGCAGCCGAAAAGCCAGCCGAGACGAGCAGCAGAGGAAGGGGCGCTGGCAAGCGCTGCGATCGACGTTGACGCGGAAGCGTTATTTGAAAAAATAAAAGAGTCAAACCTGTTCGACGTGATGTCCTACCTAAATGATCCATGCAACCCACGCGGTGACGGCTGGAGTCGTTCACACAAAGTTATGTCGAACTCTAGCTATAAGCTAATCCTAGTGAATAAGACCAGATGTTTGGACAGATCTTATGGGAGTGGCATTCGCTCCTCCATCTAAAGGCAGGCAATTCTTGTTTGTAACTTAAACTTAACATTGAAATTAGCCAAGAGGAAGGTCTTATCTCACAACACTTTTGAATTACGGTACCAATGTACATGCTGAAATGTTCAAGGGAGACTGGATGTTAAAAAATAACATGACCTTTTACCTTTAACTTAACCCTTGATCGTTGCTAAATCAAAGTTATAGTAATACTTGAAAATCCTTCAAAATGAAATACAGTTCTTCATTTGCAATAATTTTAATACTGAAGTCGACAATTATCAACCTGTACTTGTTGAATTTATGTAACCTCAGATCTAAGAAATCATTCAAAATGGATAGGGATCTTGCTTTGAGAGAAATATATGGAAATACTGTATTGCTGGTGAAATGTTTAAGAAAAGTTGAGCCAATAAGATGTGAACTTTTCAGGTTTACTTTCTGTACTGAGTTGACTTTTGTTACATCACACGTTTGGGGTTGTCCATAAACCAAACACAGTTTGGGTCCCGCTGCCTCCATCCAATTCACTGCTGATGTGTCCTTCAGCAAGACACTTTACCCTCCTTTTCCCCCAGTGCCACTCACGCTGGTGTATGAATGTGAATCAATATCTGCCTACTTATGTCTGCACTTAGCTAGGCTGACCGGACATATCCTCTTCCGGGGTGTCCGGGTAGGGTTTCTCAAATGCCCCAAATGTCAGCGTTTAGAGTAAGGGTTGCGTGCATTCCCAACGTACTTCCAGGGTTAAGGGGGGTCAAAGCGGTGTAGCGGCATGAGGGGGTTGTATATTGTAGCGGCCCGGAAAAGTTAGGCTGCAAGGTATTCTGGGTATTTGTTATGTTGTATTACAGTGCAGATGTTCTCTCGAAATGTGTTTGTCTTTCTTGTTTGGCGTGGGTTCAAATTGTGGCGCATAGTTGTAACAGTGTTAAAGTTGTTTATAAAGCCTCCCTCAGTGTGACCTTTATGACTGTTGATCAATTTTGTCTTGCAGTCAGTTACGTGCGAGCGTTAAAACCGCATACAGAACAGGGCTTGACCATCACATTGTAATTGTGGAAGGAAAAATGTTGCTACGACCGATTGCAGAAAACGCGATAGACAGCGCCGTCATGGCACTCCCTTAATAACGTTGCTATGAACATAATGCAAATAACACTTACTATGGCTGGACAAGAGTAGCAAGGACTTTGACATGAAAAAACTTGCATGGACAGAGCATGAAAAGAAACACAATGACGCCAGGACGACCAACATAAAATGACAAGCTTAAATAGAGATGTGGTGATTGAAAGCAGGTGTGAGACATGACAGGTGAACTGATTGGTCGTCATGGTGACAAAACAGAGTGAGAAAAAAAAAGGAACTTAAAGAGTCCAAAGGTCAAACAGCACCTGGTATTCCTAAGCAGTCTCCCATCCAAGTACTAACCAGGCCAGACACTGCTTAGCTTCAAGAACCAACGAGATCGGGGATGCTCAGGGCAGCACGGTCACACAAAATTATGATCAGACATGACAGAGCCCCCCCATTAAGGACAGATACTAGATGTCCAAAAAACAAAACAAAACAAAACTATGATCGAGAGTCATGGGAGGGCGGGAGGGGGACATGGCAGTGGATCGCCAAACCACATGTCCCCGTATCCAACGGGACAGACTCAGGTGGCGGCGACGCGTGGAGGACCGAAGTGGACGACCTGGAAACGGCCATATCCTTGGCCGACCCCCTTGGCGTGGGGGACGACCACGTAGTGGCCACAACCGTGACCAACGAGGAGGTCGGCATCCCTGGCGTGGTGGACGCCCACGTAGCAGCCACATCCGTGCTGACAAGGAGGCGGACGCGTCGTCATCGTGGCAGGCGATGAAGCTCGGAGTGGCGACAGCGTCGGCGCTTGGCGGTCGGCTTGGGCTTGGCGGTCGACTTGGGCTTGGCGGTCGACTTGGGCTTGGCGGTCGACTTGGGCTTGGCGGCCGACTTGGGCTTGGCGGCCGACTTGGGCTTGGCGGCCGACTTGGGCTTGGCGGCCGACTTGGGCTTGGCGGCCGACTTGGGCTTGGCGGCCGACTTGGGCTTGGCGGCCGACTTGGGCTTGGCGGCCGACTTGGGCTTGGCGGTCGACTTGGAGCTGCCACTGGCGGCGCTTGGCGACGTGGAGCTGCCACTGGCGGCGCTTGGCGACGTGGAGCTGCCACTGGCGGCGCTTGGCGACGTGGAGCTGCCACTGGCGGCGCTTGGCGACGTGGAGCTGCCACTGGCGGCGCTTGGCGACGTGGAGCTGCCACTGGCGGCGCTTGGCGACGTGGAGCAGGCACTGGCGGCGCTTGGCGACGTGGAGCAGGCACTGGCGGCGCTTGGCGACGTGGAGCAGGCACTGGCGGCGCTTGGCGACGTGGAGCAGGCACTGGCGGCGCTTGGCGACGTGGAGCAGGCACTGGCGGCGCTTGGCGACGTGGAGCAGGCACTGGCGGCGCTTGGCGTCTTGGAGCAGGCACTGGCGGCGCTTGGTGTCTTGGAGCAGGCACTGGCGGCGCTTGGCGTCTTGGAGCAGGCACTGGCGGCGCTTGGCATCTTGGAGCAGGCACTGGTACTGGACGTGGACGTGGACTTGGACTTGGACTTTGATGTGGTCTTGGACTTTGACGTGGACGAGGACTTGGGCTTTGACGTGGAATCGGGCTTTGCCGTGGACTCGGGCTTTGACGTGGACTCGGGCTTTGACGTGGACTCGGGCTTTGACGTGGACTCGGGCTTTGACGTGGACTCGGGCTTTGACGTGGACTCGGGCTTTGACGTGGACTCGGGCTTTGACGTGGACTTGGGCTTTGACGTGGACTTGGGCTTTGACGTGGACTTGGGCTTTGACGTGAAGCTAGCCATTGACTTGGTGCTAGCCATTGACTTGGTCTTGGACTTGGTGCTGGACTTGGTCTTGGACTTGCTGCAGGTGGCCTCGCTGGAAGCTGCGGCTTAGCAGGCTGAAAGACTGGTGGAGGTGGCCGTGTTTGCCGCTGTGGCTTGGCAGGTTGAAAAACTGGAGGTGGTGGACGTGCTGGTCGCTGTGGCTTGGCATTGCACTGGGCAGAACCAAACAAGCAACCCCCAGCCCCCCCCCTCAAAGAGCGGCTCCCAGACGCACTCACCGTGATCTGGAATGGTCTTTTGGGGTGGGCGGAGGGAGGTGAGGAGGCGGGCAGAATCATCCCCTTTAAATTGTCCAAATACTTCTTCATCCCCCACCTGGGGTTGTGTGGGCGGATAAAAGGAAACATTTTGTGACTGGGGCGGGGCTTGAGTCTTGGGGGGAAAGGACAGTCCTGGTGAGCGTTTCTGTGAAAAAATGTTCTGGAAGTGTCTGATTCTGGCAAAAAAAGTCATTTGGTGCCGGCTGGTAGACAAAATTAACAGGAAAAAAAAAATTCTTGGTCTATTACCTTAATGTCTGTCGCAGGGGAACTGAATGCTTGCGTCGTTCTGTCAAGATGGGGGGGTCGCAGCTTGCTGCGGGGTCGTTCTCCCAGAAAGGCAGACAGACTACTCAAAACATGGCGTTCTCGTAAAAACATGATTTAATTTTTAACTAAAAAAAGTACAAACAAAAAGCACTCGCAGCGGAGGCACAACTTGGGTAAAGAGATAAAATTAACACGTTAACAAACTATGAACATAATGCAAATAACACTTACTATGGCTGGACAAGAGTAGCAAGGACTTTGACATGAAAAAAACTTGCATGGACAGAGCATGAAAAGAAACACAATGACGCCAGGACGACCAACATAAAATGACAAGCTTAAATAGAGATGTGGTGATTGAAAGCAGGTGTGAGACATGACAGGTGAACTGATTGGTCGTCATGGTGACAAAACAGAGTGAGAAAAAAAAAGGAACTTAAAGAGTCCAAAGGTCAAACAGCACCTGGTATTCCTAAGCAGTCTCCCATCCAAGTACTAACCAGGCCAGACACTGCTTAGCTTCAAGAACCAACGAGATCGGGGATGCTCAGGGCAGCACGGTCACACAAAATCATGATCAGACATGACATGTATAGCTCGTTTGGTAGAGTGGCCGTGCCAGCAACTTGAGGGTTCCAGGTTCGATTCCCACTTTCGCCATCCAAGTCACTGCCGTTGTGTCCTTGGGCAAGACACTTCACCCACCGGCTCCCAGTGCCACCCACACTGGTTTAAATGGAACTTAGATTTTGGGTTTCACTATGTAAAGTGCTTTGAGTCACTAGAGAAAAGCGCTATATAAATATAATTCACTTCACTTCACTTCACACTGGGATTAGTTGCGAATCTGCGATTATTCAAAATGCAACAGTAGATTAACGTGATTAAAAAATGTAATCCATTGACAGCATAACTACTACTCAAGTCTTTGCCCTCAAGTTCCGAGTCAAGACAGGCAAGTCCTGAGTCAAGTCCAAGGTCAAGATTGGAAAGTCCCAAGTCCTGCATTTTGAGTTTTGAGTCCTTTCAGGTCCTTTTAACCACAGAATAATATATTTGCACAGATCATTTGAAATTGCAGGAGAAAAAAATAGTGCTCATATTGCACTTCATAATAGGACTATTAACCAGTCATTTTAAACATTTAACTCATTCCTTTATAGAATAAACACATTTGAAAAAACAAGTGCAACTATATTAATTTGCACAAAAGTGTTAACATTGTATTTCCATGGCAAATTGCATTGTAACTAGTTCCCCAACAGTTTCTATCCTGTTCTTACCTTATCTCATTAATCTCATCTCATACTGTTTGTGTGTTGATGTATGCATACACATGAAAAACATAAATACATGAACATAACAATGAAGAGTTGTGCTTTTTAGATGCCAGGGCCCTATGCAATATGTACACATTTTCTTAATATAGTATACATTTTAACTGAACTTTATTTGACTATGTTTGTCTTTTTGTAGATGGCTAAAATATGCGATGCTGCTGACCGCAGTCTAACGTTATGTTACTGCGTGTGATACATTGACTAATGTAACGTTTTGTATAGGTACCGCATGCAAATCTGCTTAAAAAAAAAATCACTTGACAAAATGTATAAATAAGGTAGCAAACTGCAGTGGACGCAACAGATTACCATGTTTGCAATGACGTTATAACCAGATACATTTTATAAATAGACGCAACATTGGCTGCTGTGACGCGAGAAATTCGGCCGCCATCTTAAAGTGGTGATGAGGAGCCTAAACTAACAGTTGACAGGTAGAAAACAAAGATAATGTTTAGAGTTTTCCTGCTCAAATAAGCGTAAACGGACTGTTGAAAATAGGAATCGAGGGATTACTTGTTTGATGGTGGGCATGGTGTTCCTGGGATTAAAGGCCTCACCTTTTCTCCTCCAATCATATTGCTGGGTTTTGTGGAAAAACAGTTAAATTTGTGTTTCATCTGCCCACAGAACTTTCCTCCAGAAAGTCTTATCTTTGTCCATGTGATGTCAAATAAAACCAAATTGAGCTGTTTGCCTATATATTTGGAGGAGAAAAGGTGAGACCTTTAATCCCAGGAAGACCAAACCTACCGTCAGGCATGGTGGTGGTAGTATTATGCTCTTGGCCTGTTTTGCTGCCAAAGGAACTGGTGCTCTACAGAGAGTAAATGGGACAATGAAAAAGGAGGATTACCTCCATTCTTCAGGACAACCTAAAATCCTCAGCCCAGAGGTTGGGTCTTGGGCACAGTTGGGTGTTCCAACAGGATAATGACCCCAATAAATGTCAAAAGTGGTAAAGGAATGGCTAAATCAGGCTCTATTTAAGGTTTTAGAATGGCCTTCCCAAAGTCCTGACTTGAACGTGTGGACAATGCTGAAGAAACACATCCATGTCAGAAAACCAAGAAATGTAGCTGAACTGAACCAATTTTATCAAGAGGAGTGGTCAAAAACTCAACCAGAAGCTTGCCAGAAGCTTCTGGATGGCTACCAAAAGTGCCTTATTGCAGTTAAACTTGTCAACGGACATGTAACCAAATATTAACATTGCTGTATGTATACTTATGACCCAGCAGATTTGGTCACATTTTCAGTAGACCCATACTAAATACATAAAAGAACCAAACTTCATAAAAATAAAAACATCTGACCAACAAGTATGTGCTCCAATCACTCTATTACAAAAAAATAAAAGTTGTAGAAATTAATGGAAACAAGACAGCCGTGACATTGTGTTCTTTACAAGTGTATGTAAACTTTTAATCGCGACTGCAGCGCCCCAGTCTTCCACAATATTTTGTGTTGTTCATGTGGCCTCTCAGAAAAGTAAATGCCCACTGCTGGCCTGCATTGTACATAACATGTCTTTGTTTGGAGGTTAATTTGTGTATTTATTACTCATACTTTCTTTTGGCACTGAATGTATGTAACTGAAATGTTTGCGTTTGAAATTTGGGAACTGATTTTTTTTTTTTTACATCAAATTATGCTGACAATTTAATTGAAAAAAAAATCAGTGTTTCAAAATTCACTGTATATAAATTCAGTGTATAAAATTTCAGAGTGGGTCGGCGTGGCACGGTTGGTGAAGCGGCCATGCCAGCCAACTCGAGGGTTTCCGGTTTGATCCCCAGCTCCTGCCATCCTAGTCACGTCCGTTTTTGTCCTTGAGCAAGACGCTTCACCATTGCTCCTGATCACTGTGTGAATGGGTGAATGTGGAAATAGTGTCAAAGAGCTTGAAGGTGGGAAAGCGCTATACAAGGATAACCCATTTACCATTTAGAGATGGAATATTCAGTGTATAAAAATCAGTGTTTGCTGTTTGAAAAAGCAAGACTCACTTCTGGTAAAATAAGACTAATACAATCGATCCTGTCTCACAACCATCCAACGAGGTGTCAAGTTTAAAGAGACATGACACGGGTCTTGCAAAACAGCATACAAAAGCAGTTAACTGGGATACCTGGGCTTAACACAACATAATCAATGTTTCAATGCGACCCACTCGATATTTTCAAACTATACAAATGATTCCAAATATTAGAACTTGCAATTTTTTGTGACTTACAAAGTTCTGCTTCTTGCAGACGAGGCGCGAACAAATTTAGTGTCAAATGGAGGCAGAGTTCTACAGCAGAGTTATGCAGAACAGTTACATTATATGACAATGGGGATGCTTTCTACCCTTGGCGTTTGTGTTTTTCCGTGTTTGTTGCATCTTTGTTGCTCGGCTCGATTATAAATGATGTCGATTGAGGAATTGAATTACATGACAGTCAAAATGTACATAAAATGTAGAATGTGGGATTTACAATATTAACTATCAACAATAAAATGTTGAATATTGAGAATAAATGAACATTGCTCCTCTACTTCCCAGACCACTTCCTTGATCGACATATTTTATAATTGAGCAACAGCAACAAATATGAAGCAAACTAGGTGAAAACTAAAGGCAAAGGGATAAAAAAAAAAAACATCCGATTATTCGATATAATATCACTTGAACAGTGATAATGCATCAAGGACTCCGCCCACACTGCCGCATCCTTCGCCTGTATGAAGCAGTGCTTGCTATAGTTACCGTAGTGTTTGGCAAATCTATTAATGACCAACCTTTGTCTTTTAAACAACAAGCTTATGTCTGGTCACATTGTGTATCACAGTTATTTTAACTGCATATCATCAGACTTTATTTATTTCTACTTTATTTATATAGCGCTTTTTCCTGACATGTAGTACCTCGTATGACAAAAGTGCAGATTTTAACAATTGGAATCATCTCTATAGTTTGAAAACATCCAGCGGTCCGTGTTAAAGTGTTTATTATGTTGTATTATGCCCAAGTACCACAGTTCACTGCTTTTCTTTTATGCTGTTTTGCAAGACCTGTGTCATGTGACCTCAAATTTGACAGTTCATTGGCTGGTTCTAAGACAGGATCTATTGATTCAGCCTTATTTTACTGGAAGTGAGTCCTGCTTTCGGAAGGAGCAATTTTTTATACACTGTTTTTTTCACATCAAATTTTTTTACACTGAATTTTTATACACTGATTTTTGTTCCCGCTGAATTTCTTTACACTGATTGTTATACACATCATTTTAAAACATTGAATCTTTTTTCAATTAAATTGCCAGCATAATTGTATGTACAAAAAACTGTATTACAAAGAAGCTTTTGTAATAAAGACAAAATTAACCTCCATACCTAATTGTCGCCACCTCTCACCTCATACTCAGGAACTTGCTCGTCCTCCACGTCATATGATACCGTCTGGATCTTTACATCCTTCTCTCCTTGTGTGCTTTGGTTCTCTGCGGAGTCCTCGCCCAACACCGCGTCCTTACTCTCTGTGAAGGTGGTTTCAAAGATCTCGCTCTTGGAGTCTTTGCTGTGGAGGCTGACGTTGTCCTTACACAATATCAAGTTTGGTTTGTAGAAGGCCTCCACCGCAAGATGAAGTGAGGTGGCGTCTAGAAACTGCTGAGACTTGTGGTCATCATTAGTCCCGCTGTAGTAGTAGCTCACAAGGCTGTCCTCATGGTACCGCTGGGTTGGGTAGTCGCCACGGTAACCCTGCACGACATGTCTGTTGCTTTTGTCGAGAAGAGGATTCTGGAGCTCACTGAGACTCTCCATGGTGGTCCTGCTCATACTTACGGAGCCCAAATGGAGTTATGGAATGTGTAAGCTGCAATGACAGCATAATGCATTATGAAATTTCCAAAAAATACCATGCACTGAAATAGATTTAATTACAGAAGTACCTCTTCCTGTTTGTCAATATTCAACTTACACACGCCAACAAGACTATGCAAAGAAATCCCCATCTGTTGTGTGTTTGTCTAGGTGTCACACACATTCACACACACGCACACACACACTCACACACACACACACACACACACACACACACACACACACACACACACACACACACACACACACACACACACACACACACACACACACAATATAGTCATCCATCCATTTTCTGCCGCTTGTCCTTTTCAGGATTGCAGAGTGTCCCTTTCAGGGTTGCAGAGGGTGCTGGAGCCAATCTCAGCTGCATTTGAGCGGTAGAATAAATTACTACATTAACATAAAAACATTATGTACAAATTTTAATTAAAAACTTATTAAAACAAGTACAATGCGCAGTAGAAACAGTTTGTAGATCCTTTAAAATATAGCAGTGAGTGTGCTGCAGTCAGGTTACTTGGTCTGTCGACTAGAGATGCGCGGTTTGCGGTCTCATCCGCGGAGTCCGCAGATAAACCGCGGGTCGGGCGGTTGACATGACGAAAGAATAGATTTTAATTAGATTCGGGCGGGTGGCGGTTGAACCATTCGGAAATATTTGATATACATGGTTCTGGGATCGGTATCCTTTGCCATTCAAAGAGCCATTTAAGACCCGTATCATAAAGCGAAGAAGACAAAGGGAGACGCTATTATTCTCTTGAATGACTGCCGGCAGTCACCCAGATAATAAGTATTAGGGCGTGCTATGAAGCCATTGGCTTTGTCGCCTTCTACAACATGTATGATCTGCTTGTCAGTCCAGTATCATGTTGTGTGTGGCTTCCGCGGCAACAAGCACACGACTGCAAGGCATACTGGGTGACACAGGGTACACTAATGGTTGTGATATAAACAATTTTAACACTCTTAGTAATATGCGCCACGCTGTGAAGCCACACCAAATAAGAACGACAAACACATTTCGGGAGAACATCCTCACAGTAACACAACATAAACGCAACACAAAAAATACCCAGAATCCTTTGTATTCATGACAGGTCCTGACTATTTTATACACCCCGCTAGCAGCAAACCCCGCCACCTCCCCATCCCCCCCATGCGGCAGTAAGGTGGGCGGGGTTGGGGGCGCGGGGTGTAAAATATATTCAGGATTCGTCACGGATACAAAGGATTCTGGGTGTTTGTTGTATTGCGTTTATGTTGTGTTACTGTGAGGATCTTGTATTGTGTGGCTTCACAGTGTGGCGCATATTAGTAAGTGTTAAAGTTGTTTATATCACAACCATCAGTGTACTCTGTATCACCCAGTATGCCTTTCAATCTTGTAAGTGTAATTGCGGAAGCTGCACATAACATGTTGCCGGACCAACAATTGGTTCGTACATGTTGTTGAAGGTGTCTAAGGCAATGGCTTCACAGCACGCTCCAATTGTATTCATTACTCTGTGAAAAAGGTTTAAATAGCTATGTGACTGGTAAAGGTGGCCGACCTCTGATGTATTTCAGCGGGCGGTTGGCGGCTGGGTGCGGTCCTGATAAAATGTTGGTTCGGGTGGGTGGACTGCTGGTGGGTGACGATTTTGGTGATGCGGTTGCGGATTATATAATTGCCTATCCGTGCATCTCTACTGCCGACTCACTTACATAGCTGAAAATGTCAAATATATACAGTAACCTGATACATATAATGTTTACACATTGAAGTTTAAAACAATATGTTTTGGGAAAAATACTTACTTGTGCAGGTGTACCTAATTTTGTGTCCCGTTTGTGGTACCCGGCCTGTATTTTTCAACACAGTCTGCATGAATAAATTATGCGTGAATGATAAGGCTGCTTGTTCCAAACTACGTCTGGGCCTTATTAAAAACAAAGATGGCAGAGAGTATATTAGATGCATTCAATTAAGACAGTGTTATTTGTCTTCCTTACCAAACTGTGCAAGAAAAGACAAAACAATTACTTTGAAATATGTTTGCTAACACTATACAGTAATTGCTCTTATAATGTATTTAATTTGTAAGAATTCAAAATACCAGTATACCACCAGTATGTTAAAACAGGGGTGTTTAACCACTTTGACCTCGGTCCCAACTTTTCCACTACCTACTGTGGCCCACCCAAATATTAACAGCAAATTTGTAATATTACTCTTAATTTAAAGAGGAAATGCACTTTTTGGGGACATTTGTTTATTGTTCAAAATAATTATAAGAAACAAGAACTCATGTCTTTTTTTTTCTTTTTTTTTAAAGATTTCAAAGATGTTTAAACAAACACTTGTTTTAGAGAGCCCTCTAAAACAACTTCAAAACCCTCCATCAATGTTTTATATACATGCTGCAAGTGTGTGTGTATATACATATATATATATATATATATATATATATATATATATATATATATATATATATATATATATATAGGGGGCAAAAAAGTATTTAGTCAGCCACCAATTCTCCCACTTAAAATGACGACAGACGTCTGTAATTTTCATCATAGGTACACATTAACTGTGATAGACAGAATGTGAAAAAAATCCAGGAATTCACATTGTAGGATTTTTAAATAATTTATTTGTAAATTGTAGTGGAACATAAGTATTTGGTCAATAGCAAAAATTCAACTCAATACTTTGTAATATAAACTTTGTTGGCAATAACAGAGGTCAAACGATTACTATAGGTCTTTACCAGGTTTGCACACACAGTAACTGGTATTTTCGCCCATTCCTCTATGCAGATCTTCTCGAGAGCAGTGATGTTTTGGGGCTGTCGCCGAGCAACACAGACTTTCAACTCCCTCCACAGATTTTCTATGGGGTTGAGGTCTGGAGATTGGCTAGGCCACTCCAGGACTTTCAAATGCTTCTTACGGAGCCACTCCTTCATTCCCCGGGCGGATCTTGTCATGCTGGAAGACCCAGCCACGTTTCATCTTCAATGCTCTCACTGATGGAAGGAGGTTGTGGCTCAAAATCTCACGATATATGGCCCCATTCATTCTTTCCTTAAGACGGATCAGTCGTCCTGTCCCCTTAGCAGAAAAACAGCCCCAAAGCATGATGTTTCCACCCCCATGCTTCACAGTAGGTATGGTTTTCTTGGGATGCAACTCAGTATTCTTCGTCCCCCAAACTCGACGAGTTGAGTTTATACCAAAAAGTTCTACAGTATTTTGGTTTCATCCGACCACATGCCGTTCTCCAAATCCTTTGCGGTATCATCCATGTGCTCTCTGGCAAACTTCAGACGGGCCTGGACATGCACTGGCTTAAGCAGGGGGACACATCTGGCACTGCAGGATTTGATTCCCTGTCGGCGTAGTGTGTTACTGATGGTAACCTATGTTACTTTGGTCCCAGCTCCCTGCAGGTCATTCACCAGGTCCCCCCGTGTGGTTGTGGGATTTTTGTTAACCGTTCTGATAATCATTTTGACCCCACGGGATGAGATCTTGCGTGGAGCCCCAGATCGAGGGAGATTATCAGTGGTCTTGTATGTCTTCCATTTTCTGATAATTGCTCCCACAGTTGATTTTTTCACACCAAGCTGCTTGCCTATTGTAGATTCACTCTTCCCAGTCTGGTGCATGTCTACAATTATTTTCCTGGTGTCCTTCGACAGCTCTTTGGTCTTGGCCATAGTGGAGTTTGGAGTCTGACTGTTTGAGGCTGTAAACGGGTGTCTTTTATACAGATAACGAGTTCAAACAGGTTCCATTAATACAGGCAACGAGTGGAGGACAGAAGAGCTTCTTAAAGAAGAAGTTACAGGTCTGTGAGAGCCAGAGATCTTCCTTGTTTGAAGTGACCAAATACTTATTTTCCACCATAATTTACAAATAAATTATTTAAAATTCCTACAATTTGAATTCCTGGAAATGTCAATTTTCACATTCTGTCTCTCACAGTTGAAGTGTACCTATGATTAAAATTACAGACCTCTGTCATCATTTTAAGTGGGAGAACTTGCACAATCTGTGGCTGACTAAATACTTTTTTGTCCCACTATATATATATATATATATATATATATATATATATATACATACACACACACAATAGTAACACACGTGTTCATAACAATATGTAATATGATACAAATGTACTGTATTATGGTCATTATAATCATTTCCGTGACTGATTTCTGCAGCGCTTTTATTTCCGTTTCGTTACTGATTTTCAGCAACAAATATGTATTCCCACTTCCTGGAACAAAGGAGTGTGTGTGTTCTAATCAAGGGAGACTTGGTAATTGACAACATAGACGACTGCTTTTGGACAAACGAGGATTCACAACCTTATCTTTTTGAAGCTGAACATACAGATGATGAACTATTGCTTCCAAAAGCTAGCACAAAGGAAGGGTGATACGTTGGGGCAGATGGAATCTGAGAGAGAGAGGTCAGTGTGACTCAAAGCTGCAAAATGTGGAACTTGAAGCCATGCTATCTCGACATAAATTGAGTGCGTTCCCAAATAAACCGGAAAAAACTTCCCCGCCGAGCTGGACCAACGATTAACTGTCCATCGAGTGAGTCACACTTGAGTATTGTACATAATACACACAGCCCATCACCGTACAGTGGCTGTCTGGCTAACTGTGTACAAACAAAACATGATACCAACGCGTGCCTATGTGTTACTACGCTAGAAAAAGAGTTCCTGAGTGTTCACTCTTACAGCTTGGTTATATGTAGTTTGCGGAATCTTTTGATGTTTTTTAAATGTATTTTTAAAGTGATTTAGAGGTAGAAATGATTGATCCCATTGGCTGCCACATAAAATATGTTAGAAAGTGTCCCTCTAAATATTGTAAATGATAAGAAAAATTCAAAAAAAGTAAAGTTCACCTTTAAATAATATTTAATAATTAAGTCTAACATACCTCCATTTTACAATATGGTCAAAATAATATGAAACCATATATTAATCCCAAAGATTATTAATTATTTAACGCATAAACTTTAGGTTTAATTCAGGCTAATTAGAAAAATAAATACTAAACAAATATATTGTGTAGAAGAGACTCATAAACAACATACACAAAATATTTTTATAAAATTATGTGCTAAAACAAAAAACAATAACAAAAAAGTTTCTTAAATAAACTGTTAATAAAATGTTAGTGCAAATGAAAATACTGCTTCACAACTTTAGTCATACTTTTTGTGGTTAATAAACGTATCTATGACTTTAGCTGCAGACTTTTGTTTGATGGAAAAGGTTAAGCTAATGTTAAATATATGATATATTTTAAAACGTATCCTATTTAATATAAGGACTGTCAGCAGAAAAACAATATGTCTGACAATAAATAAATAATGCCTAAAATGTATAAAATGACATGAGCAAACTAAATACCCTATACCTTAAATACTGAAGCACTTATCGGTTCATAATGGTAAATCATTTATAAAAATATAATTAAACAACTGCAAATTACTCGCATTGAAAAACAATCAATACCAACAAAGACGCATTTAAAACCACTAATGCCTCGACTATGTGTTTGAGCTCATGTGTACTGAATAAAGAACAAGGCAGATACACACATGTTCCGGCTGGAGAAGCGTGAATAATGAGGACCACAATGATGTATCTGAATGTGAACACAGGCACGCGTGTGCACACGCACACACACACGCCAGGACTCGGAGGCTCACTTATCTTGGACTCTTGTGTGCGCACCTTGCATTCTGAGCCACATAACACAGCCTGCCATTACACACCACATTACACAACAAAAAAACACATCCCACGAGCACAAATTATCCATTAGACAGTAGAAGATGTGCACTTGGTAAGTGTGTGCGTGTGCGTGCGTACTGTACGTGAGTTATACATAATACATGCGCTCTCTGCCATCTCTCCTCCGGTTCTTGTTTATTTACCTCTTTACCACACTAACAAACCAACATGTAACAATATCACATCTGATTAAAAAAACAGCCTGTACTCCACAATGCAAGACTGTATTGTTGGATTTGATACGTTACAACAACAACAGGCTATCGTGGGGCTTTTCTGTCATTTTCCGAAGAGGAACATGATGAGTAGTCTCTCACCTTGTCTCAAATGTCCTCCTGCATCTTCACTCAGCATCCTTCCTCAGCGCAACTGACGGACTCGCCCGGTTCTGGTCCACATAGCGTTACTTCACATCATCAGTTCGTGAAGAAGCTGCCATGCAAGATGCAGCCTTCACTTGAACCACGTTTCTCCGCGTGTGCGATGTCTGTGAGTGTGCGTAAGAGCGCTGTGGTGCGTGCACGCCGACAGCTCCATTTTTACGCACAGCCCACGCTGTGACCGGGCGGCTCAAGAGGATTTAGATGAGAACCTTGGAGCCGAACTGAGTCCAGGAGGCTGCTGGTTTGCTGTGATGTCAAAGTCTACTCGATGAGACGGTGGCTTTCCTCCCGGCTGCTGTTGCATCATGTGCTTTTTACGCATCAGTGCTCTGAGGAAAATGTGGGAGGCTGATCTCCACCAAATAAATCGCAATCATTACCTCAGCCAAGGTGGTTATGGATACCTTTTTAATGTATCAGCCAATATTTTCCAATAATTGTGGCGTCATGTATAAAACACTTTAAAGTCCATTGTGTTTATTATTACGTCCATCCATCCATCCATCCATCCATCCATCCATACATCCATCCATCCATCCATTTTCTACCATTTGTTCCTTTCGGGGTTGCAGGGTTATTAAGTACAAAGGGAATAAGCGGTAGAAAATGGATGGATGGATGGATTCTATCGATACCGATACTAATATCAATATTCCTTATCGATACCTGTATTCATCAGTACTCTTATCGCAACGATATTATATGTACTGTAGTTGGTGTAAATACTGACATGAACAAAATGCATTTTTATTACCATTTTTATTGGCCCCATTATTATTTTTGTATTATTGAAGCGTCCAGAACAGGGGTCTCAAACTCAATTTACCTGGGGGCCACTGGATGCAGAAACTGGTTGAGGCTGGGCCGCAAGAAAAGATTTCTTAAAAAATCTAACATGCACTTTTTAATGAATTCACCATCTATGAATGGCTTTCCCGCCCCAACATACTTGCCAACCCTCACGATTTTTCCCGGGAGATTCCTGAATTTCAGTGCACCTCCCGACAATCTATCGGTGCAACCATTCTCCCGAATTTTTCCCAATTTTCACCCGGCCGACATTATTAAGGGCTGCAGTGACTGCACTGCCTTTAAGGTCCTCTACACCAGTGGTTCTCAACCTTTTTTCAGTGATGTACCCCCAGTGAACTTTTTTTTTAATTCAAGTACTCCCTAATTTCCAACTAAAGCATTTTTGGTTGGAAAAATAGAGATAAAAAAGTAAAATACAGCACTATGTCATCAGTTTCTGATTTATTAAATTGTATAACAGTGCAAAATATTGCTAATTTGCAGTGGTCTTTCTTGAACTATTTGGAAAAAAAAGATATAAAAAACACTAAAAAACTTGTTGAAATCCCCACCTAGTACCAACCTCATCACGTCCGTTGTTTCCTGAGCAAGACCCTTCACCCTTGCTCCTGATGGGTGCTGGTTAGCGCCTTGCATGGCAAGCTTCCTCCATCAGTGTGTGAATGTGTGTGTGAATGGGTAAATGTGGAAGTAGTGTCAAAGCGCTTTGAGTACCTTGAAGGTAGAAAAGCGCTAAACAAGTACAACCCATTTATTTATTTATTTAAACTGCCCTCTTTGGGGATTGTAATAGAGATCCATCTGGATTCATGAACTTAATTGTAAACATTTCTTCACAAAAAAAGAAATCTTTAACATCAATATTTATGGAACATGTCCACAAAAAGTCTAGCTGTCAACACTGAATGTTGGATTGTTGTATTATTTTTTCACAGATTATGAACTTACATTCATATTTCATTGAATTTCATATTCAATAAACATATTTTTAAAGAATTTATGGATAGGTGTTATTTTTTAAAATGTTTTTAATAAATCTCACTTGTCTTTTGGTATTCCTTCGAGTACTTCCAGGGGTCCGCTCACCCCCTTATAGAGAATTACTGCTCCACTAATTGCCATCGCGCACGCTTTTTTATCTCACAACCAACGTGCCGGCTCCGTGTCATGTTGTGTGAGACTTGTGCAGAACAACGTCAGTGGCTGCAAGAAGTACTTGTTCAACAGCCATACAGGTCACACTAACGTTGGCCGTATAAACAACTTTAACACTGTTACAAATATGCGCTACACTGTGAACTGACATCAAACAAGAATGACAAACACATTTTGGGAGAATTTCCGCACCCTAACACAACTTAAACACAAGAGAACAAATACCCAGAACACCTTGCAGGGCTACAATATACTGTACAACAACTCAACTGATGCAAGTAGGGAGGGTGGGAGTGTGGGAGGGTGGTGGTAGCGGGTGTGTGTATTGTAGCCCGGAAAAGTCAGGGCTGCAATGAATTGTGGGTATTAGTTCTGTTGAGTTTATGTTGTATTACAGTGCGGATGTTCTCCTGACGTGGAACGTCACGTCACTGGGGGGGAAAGAGCCTGAGCTAGTGCGCGAAGTCGAGAAATTCCAGCTGGATATAGTCGGACTCACTTCGACGCACAGCAAGGGCTCTGGAACCACTTCTCTCGAGAGGGATTGGACCCTCTTCCACTCTGGCGTTGCCGGCAGTGAGAGGCGACGGGCTGGGGTGGCAATTCTTGTTGCCCCCCGGCTCAAAGCCTGTACGTTGGAGTTCAACCCGGTGGACGAAAGGGTAGCCTCCCTCCGCCTTCGGGTGGGGGGACGGGTCCTGACTGTTGTTTGTGCTTATGCACCAAACAGCAGTTCAGAGTACCCACCCTTTTTGGGAACACTCGAGGGAGTACTGGAAAGTGCTCCCCCGGGTGATTCCCTTGTCCTACTGGGAGACTTCAACGCTCACGTTGGCAACGACAGTGAAACCTGGAGAGGCGTGATTGGGAAGAATGGCCGCCCGGATCTGAACCCGAGTGGTGTTATGTTATTGGACTTTTGTGCTCGTCACAGTTTGTCGATAACAAACACCATGTTCAAACATAAGAGTGTCCATATGTGCACTTGGCACCAGGACACCCTAGGCCGCAGTTCCATGATCGACTTTGTAGTTGTGTCATCGGATTTGCGGCCTCATGTTTTGGACACTCGGGTGAAGAGAGGGGCAGAGCTTTCTACCGATCACCACCTGGTGGTGAGTTGGCTGCGATGGTGGGGGAGGATGCCGGACAGACCTGGGAGGCCCAAACGCATTGTGAGGGTCTGCTGGGAACGTCTGGCAGAGTCTCCTGTCAGACAAAGTTTCAATTCCCACCTCCGGAAGAACTTTGAACATGTCACGAGGGAGGTGCTGGACATTGAGTCCGAGTGGACCATGTTCCGCACCTCTATTGTCGAGGCGGCAGATCGGAGCTGTGGCCGCAAGGTAGTTGGTGCCTGTCGGGGCGGCAATCCTAAAACCCCTTGGTGGACACCAGCGGTGAGGGATGCCGTCAAGCTGAAGAAGGAGTCCTATCGGGTCCTTTTGGCTCATAGGACTCCGGAGGCAGTGGACAGGTACCGACAGGCCAAGCGGTGTGCAGCTTCATCGGTCGCGGAGGCAAAAACTCGGACATGGGAAGAGTTCGGGGAAGCCATGGAAAACGACTTCCGGACGGCTTCGAAGCGATTCTGGACCACCGCCCGCCGCCTCAGGAAGGGGAAGCAGTGCACTATCAACACCGTGTATGGTGCGGATGGTGTTCTGCTGACCTCGACTGCGGATGTTGTGGATAGGTGGAAGGAATACTTCGAAGACCTCCTCAATCCCACCAACACGTCTTCCTATGAGGAAGCAGTGCCTGGGGAATCTGTGGTGGACTCTCCTATTTCTGGGGCTGAGGTCGCTGAGGTAGTTAAAAAGCTCCTCGGTGGCAAGGCCCCAGGGGTGGACGAGATCCGCCCGGAGTTCCTTAAGGCTCTGGATGCTGTGGGGCTGTCTTGGTTGACAAGACTTTGCAGCATCGCGTGGACATCGGGGGCGGTACCTCTGGATTGGCAGACCGGGGTGGTGGTTCCTCTCTTTAAGAAGGGGGACCGGAGGGTGTGTTCCAACTATCGTGGGATCACACTCCTCAGCCTACCCGGTAAGGTTTATTCAGGTGTACTGGAGAGGAGGCTACGTCGGATAGTCGAACCTCGGATCCAGGAGGAACAGTGTGGTTTTCGTCCTGGTCGTGGAACTGTGGACCAGCTCTATACTCTCGGCAGGGTTCTTGAGGGTGCATGGGAGTTTGCCCAACCAGTCTACATGTGCTTTGTGGACTTGGAGAAGGCATTCGACCGTGTCCCCCGGGAAGTCCTGTGGGGAGTGCTCAGAGAGTATGGGGTATCGGACTGTCTTATTGTGGCGGTCCGTTCCCTGTACAATCAGTGCCAGAGCTTGGTTCGCATTGCCGGCAGTAAGTCGAACACATTTCCAGTGAGGGTTGGACTCCGCCAAGGCTGTCCTTTGTCACCGATTCTGTTCATAACTTTTATGGACAGAATTTCTAGGCGCAGTCAAGGCGTTGAGGGGTTCCGGTTTGGTAACCGCAGGATTAGGTCTCTGCTTTTTGCAGATGATGTGGTCCTGATGGCTTCATCTGACCGGGATCTTCAGCTCTCGCTGGATCGGTTCGCAGCCGAGTGTGAAGCGACCGGAATGAGAATCAGCACCTCCAAGTCCGAGTCCATGGTTCTCGCCCGGAAAAGGGTGGAGTGCCATCTCCGGGTTGGGGAGGAGACCCTGCCCCAAGTGGAGGAGTTCCAGTACCTAGGAGTCTTGTTCACGAGTGAGGGAAGAGTGGATTGTGAGATCGACAGGCGGATCGGTGCGGCGTCTTCAGTAATGCGGACGTTGTAACGATCCGTTGTGGTGAAGAAGGAGCTGAGCCGGAAGGCAAAGCTCTCAATTTACCGGTCGATCTACGTTCCCATCCTCACCTATGGTCATGAGCTTTGGGTCATGACCGAAAGGATAAGATCATGGGTACAAGCGGCCGAAATGAGTTTCCTCCGCCGTGTGGCGGGTCTCTCCCTTAGAGATAGGGTGAGAAGCTCTGTCATCCGGGAGGGACTCAAAGTAAAGCCGCTGCTCCTCCACATCGAGAGGAGCCAGATGAGGTGGTTCGGGCATCTGGTCAGGATGCCACCCGAACGCCTCCCTAGGGAGGTGTTTAGGGCACGTCCAACCGGTAGGGGGCCACGGGGAAGACCCAGGACACGTTGGGAAGACTATGTCTCCCGGCTGGCCTGGGAACGCCTCGGGATCCCCCGGGAAGAGCTAGACGAAGTGGCTGGGGAGAGGGAAGTCTGGGTTTCCCTGCTTAGGCTGTTGCCCCCGCGCCCCGACCTCGGATAAGCGGAAGATGATGGATGGATGGATGTTCTCCTGAAATATTTTTGTCATTCTTGTTTGGTGTAGGTTAACAGTCTGGCACATATTTGTAACAATGTTAACGTTTTTTTTACGGCCACCCTCAGTGTGACTTGTGTAGCTGTTGATCAAATATGTCTTGCAACATCACACGTGTACTGCTCAGCCAAAGGTGACATTCAATTTGGCTTGCATGCTGTCTACAGAATTCAGAAGATTGTAAGAAATGTGCTGTTACAGCACTCCATGAATAGTGTTGATTGTGTAAAAATTGGTCTTGGTTATGGGAACTCCCATAAAAATCGAGATTGTTGGGTAGTATGACGCTTTCAAGATCTGTTCGTATTAAACTCGCGGGCCGCACATACATTAAACTGTCATATCATTAAATTTGTCATATCAAAGCGTGGGCCGCAAAACAACGTCTCGCGGGCCGCAATTGGCCCGCAGGCCGCATGTTTGAGACCCCTGGTCCAGAAGAACTGCACACAACGTCTGACGCTCTTTTTTTGAACTTTTGTTGACCAACCTAACGCAGCATGTCTTTCCTCGTCTCCTAATTCCGCAACAACACGTTCTCCTTATTATCCAGATGTGGTACGTTCAAGACCATGGGAATTCTGCACATCAACCAAACACGAATACTGACATCAACACCAACAGGTCGTTACATTATTATTGAGTCCTTATTTTTGATTATTCTAAACTGATTATCAGATCCCAGAACTGGGCAATGTGGAAAATGTCAATAAATCATTCAATCTCGATTAATATCACAATTAACGGCTGTTAAAACTGACAACCCGTCAGTTTTAAAGAATCTGTATGTTATGTTCGGCCACCCGGATGAATATATAGTTTTGAGTTTTAAATCTTTTTGTGTTTCTCGATAATTTTTTAGACTCTTCCGATCGCTGGTTTGTGCACTTCCTTGTTTTGTCTGGTTACCTTGGTTCTTACATTTGTCCCACCTGCTCTTGTTTTTACGCGCACCTGAGATTGATTGTTAGCTTGTGTATTTCAGGCCTGCTTTCGAACTCAGTTCAGTCTGGATGGTTTGTTTGCTACATGCAAGACGCACGTTGGTTCCTCTTCTTTGTAGTCTTGCCTTAGCTTCGCGTGCGCTCGGCATGTCTATTTTTGGACACTTGAACTCGATGCTTGTTAGCATTAGCTACTCGTGTGTTCGGCAAGCCTTTTCTTTTGTCAGTTCTGTACCAGTGTTATTTCATTTTTGTATTAAATCAAGTCTTACCTGCAACTCCTGCCTGTCTTGGTCCTCATGCATCCCTGGGGTGACAACGCGCATCCACAATGTGTCGCCAACGGGTCACTGTACCCCTTTTGGTTAGTATTCCTATTTATTTTTTGCTTTGCATTGGGGTCCTACACCTGTTAAGTCGACCGTGACACTGACCTCGTAGAACGGCTCACAAAAACATTTATGGCATGTCCGCAAGGCTAACTTGTTGCCATCTATGAAAGCTTGTATTACCTTGTATGTGTGGGTATGGTTTAATTAAACTCCTCACTCATCAAGCATTTTCACGTAGGTCCTTGGAGGCAAAACGTTTGGGCATCCCTGATTTAGACTCTCGTGTGGTGTAGATCATTAGAGCCTCTGACGTCTGCTTTAGCCTGATCACTGATTGTATAACAATCTGCTACAGCTTTCAGGTAATGATTAATCTGCGTTTATACACGATTAAGGTAATCATTCTTGTGCTTAACGTGTTACCTTTACAGCCCTTAAATAGATACAACAATCTAAGGCAATGTGTATGTACAGTATATATATATATATATATATATATATATATATATATATATATATATATATATATATATATATATAGGTCATAAAATGAATGCATCTGCCTCACAATACAAAGGTCCTGAGTAGTCCTGGGTTCAATCCCGGGCTCAAGATCAGGGATCAAAGATGGCGTCAGACAGATGACACAAAAGGAAAGGCAAGTGACTTGAAACGAGAGGAGTTATTTTTCAAACTAAAACATGCAATTCTCAAGACAGAAAAAAACAAGACAAGACTTCCTTTACCACGGTGTGACAACAGGTGCGATTGAAACTACCATGTACATCCATATTAACAACATATAAAAACATTGATATCTGTAAAATTAAACGTAGAAGAGAACTATAAGATATCCATCCCACAATGATTTCATCAATTCCATATTGATATATTTTTGATCAATCCACACACCTTTACCGATTGAGCAATGTTATTGAGAAAGCTCAGACTTCCAAAACAACCCAAATATTTGTTAAATAGTCATAAATCCTCTAACTGTTAGTGTTTGTGTATGTGCAGTGTCAATCATGGACCAAATTGCACCATATTTCACTTGCAAATAGACCTTTTTGGTTGTCCCAATGTATTTGTTATAAATCAAAATTCGGAGGATAGCATTCTCACCTGACCAAACAAACGCTACAATCAAAACACTTATATTAAAGTGTGTGTTTGAACTAAACCAAACTTGATGAACACATGTTAGTTTAGATCTTACAAAAGTACAATCCTCTTTAAAATATTCATACATGTATAGAACGTATCGACTTCTTCGACATTATCAGATCCGGTTGTAACTTGTTAATGTGGGATCTTAGTGCCTTTGGGTCACTTGTATACAGAAGAAGATCACTGTCTGTGCTTTGAGCTGGGAAGATGCTCTTATATGTTACTTTATAGTCGGGTTGACATTGTAACTGTGATGATACATGGCATTGTGGACTTGAAACGATTTCTGTCAGCAACTTTTTAAATGTGGTTGCACTTTTATAGACCTTTTAAAAATACCTCCCAAATATCTGCAATGTCAGAAAAAGAAAAAAAGTTGTATATGGTCACTGTAGCACAGCAAAAACGTTGACATTTTTCCTTTTCCCTTCTCTGCCTGACTTTTTTCCCTACCTGTACCGCCGTGTAGTATGTGAGCATCCTACTACTCTTTCTCTTTGTCTTTTGCTCCCTCCCCTGTTGTTGGTGCTTCCTAAGGTGCGACCAGCAGGCACACATTGCTCCTTCATATTAACGTGCGTGTTATGGTGGTGGTGAGGCCGTTGTTACTGTCATCATGGGACAGGGACATGCAGTCAGGGGAGGCAGATGAGGTAGATAATAATTTAGAACAATACAAAAACACATGAAATAAATTATTTAATATTTATCATTGTTATCATTGTAATTTCTGTATGATTTATATTTTATTTAAAAGGGACTTGTGATGATTTTAATTCTAATCTACATTTCAAACACTTCTTTGTGGTCTAGACCAGTGGTTCTCATTCTTTCTTTTTCAAACCCAGTATTACCTTAGAAAACACTTGGCTCTTCGAGGACCACCATTTAGACCAACACTAAAATACAGTAGGGTTGTAGGCCTATGTAGTCATTAAAACAAGGCAGAGTTTTTATTTACAATACATTTTATATTTTAGCCACTGTAAAAATACACACAGTTTGAACAGTAACAGTGTTTGAGTGTAGTAAAATAAAACACTGTGCTTTAGTCAAGTGATTCTTTGACGTACTACTAAATGGAGCCTGCGTACCATTAGTGTCACACATACCACAGTTTGAGAATCCTGGTCTAGAATATGTATTGAATATGCTTTGGTGTGAATTTTACAACAATTTTGTTCCCTAGTAATTTTTTGGGATCCGTCAGCAATATGTTTGATGGTGGTGGTGTTCCTTAACCTGACTCTTGCCCGATCCTTGTAGTTTGCTGAGCTCCACACAAAGATCTAGGAGTTCTCAATAGGAGATGTATTTCAGAAGGCGGAGCCTTGTAAAAAAATTATTGTATGTGATTGGATAAACCACTTGTCCGTTATCTTGAATGACGTGCTACTTCAACCACTTACACATCCCTCTTACACACATGTAAGAGGGATGTGTACTATGGCTATTAGCTGTTTTTTTCCCTTTGGCCTCAGTCTGCACCCCCTCTCCAGGGCCCAGACTAAGACCGATTTTTTTCATTTTATTTTAATCTTCTATTTTTTTCTCCCATCCCCCCCTTTGTTTACCTGTATCTCATTTTTTTTGTAAGGGGCGCTGGAAGCCGGCAGACCCGTCAGCGATCCTGTTCTGTCTCCCTGTAATGTTTGTCTTATCTTGAATGGGATTGTGCTGAAAATTTTATTTTCCTGACGGAATAAATAAAGTACTATCTAATCGAAATCAACCCGTGACGCTGATGAGAGCAATGCTGGGAAATCCAAAATCGGTTGGAAGAAAAAACAAAACATCCTTGTCACCAATAAATGCCTTCAAAACTGTTCTGTTTTTTTTTTTAAATAATTAATATTCGATAGATTCAACAAAACAGTTGCAATAGCAGAATCAATGCCAGCACACAACGCAACAAGGGCTATGTGCCGCCATTGTTGTTTGAATCAAACAGTCGCTTCGGCGCTACGTCACATCTATGAAATCTCGCCCAGCGATCCTGATTGGTTCATTATTTTTTGCTATCTTAAAGGAGTTTGCAATGCCCTGCAGCCCAGATCCTTGTTTGGATCTCAGCAAACTACAAGGATCTGGCGAGAGTCAGGTTAGGTGTTCCCAGATTGCAAATTAAAACCATGCGTTTCACAAAGTAAAATAATATATATTTTAAAAATATACACTGTTGAAATATAAATCTTGAAGATGTCACCGCTATTTTTTTTACAGACACGGTCGAAAATGAACTTGATAAACATTATAAAGAACACAGAGTCACCCGTTCACAAAACTAGGTACAACTGCACACTCACGGATCGATTTAGATTCTGCTTAAAAAAGCTGTTTTTAACCTTTGTGTCACTCTGTCTGGGCTTCCCTGCTTAGGCTGCTGCCCCCACGACCCGACCTTGGATAAGTGGAAGAAGATGGATGGATGGATTGACTTTATTCTATCTTTTTTTGTGTCTTCTCACAGCTTGAAACAGAGCTCCTCCCCTCTGGCTGATAGTTTGACCTAGTATCTAAATAAGTGCTTCCACCACGCAGTGATGTCACAAAGTGGCCATATGGCAAACCTTGCGAACAGAGGCATCCAAAACTGCGTGCAAGTTCACGGCCAAATGCATGAACCTTATGATTAGACAACTTTGCACGTAATCCAACATTGCAACAGAATTTATAAGTCAGAAAATACAAAAATCATCATAAGATTTTGTTAACCTTCAGAGTATTTTGGAAACATTTGTTCCTATTTAGATACATTTTGTTTGATCTTTGCCCATACCTTTTGGTGGTGAAATATTTTCCAAATATGTTTTTTTCATATTCAATTTTAATATATTTATTTCAAATTATTTAATATATGAACAATACACAGGGAAATGATTTTAGCTCAGTAGAGTAGCAAAAGAACAAAAAAGCCCTTCAGGAGTCAAGAGTGTAAAAAAACATTTTGTATTTTTTCTAATTTTTATAATCAGATCTCTAAATCAATTTCCGTCCTAAATTGAAATTAATAATGTGTTGTTTTTTTGTTTGTTTGTTTTTTGAATTATTGAATGCCCATTTGACCACGTCGGTTTGTTTATTGTGAAAAATGTGCATGAAATTAGTCACCATCTGTACATTAAATGTTAATAGGCTGTTGCTATGATATTTTGTATTAGTTAAGTAAAACTCGCATAGCCTTAAAGTACCAGTAGAATGGAAAAACAATTGCCTTTATATTGACACTTATATCATATAATGTATATCTGATTTATAACACCAAAAGACTTACAAAGTTTGCGAGTAAATAGGTATGCTCAAAAATAGTATCCATCTCACTGTGGGAGCCACAGATCCCTTCCCCACCAACAATAACACTAATTATGCAGACTTTGTGAGAGTCAGCAACAAATACTCGGCAAAAAATTATGATTCAGGACCGTATATTTTTGATGCAGAATTTAAGGCGAGTGAGCTACAAGTTTTAGATGGTCTGCTAAACAGATCCAATTTAGTGAAACACTGTAGCATCATGTAGCAGTATTGCTAAGTGCCAAACAAGAAATACGAACTACAAACTTAATAACACGATGATGACTGTTTGGATGTTCATATCCTCCCTATTCGGATGAAGAATGAATCATAATCCACACAAATGGTTAAAAGGAAAAATTGCTGCCCGCACACACCGTGGTTGTGGTGTTTCTGTTTTCATCTCCGGGTAAAAATTCACTGTTACTGATGAACAACTTCCAGATTGATGGCTAAATCTTATTATCCAGATGAGAGGCATGATTTGTATTCTAAAATAACTTTTGACGAGTCAGAGACGCGATGTAGCATCAATAGCAGCAGGACATTGGCAGGCTCAAAGCTGGAGCACAAGCCAGTTAAGTACTTCTCTGTTTTCAATGTGCCGCTAAAAAAATTGTTTGTCTGTGGCAGCATTATAAAAACAACATTTCAAATATTTGGTTGATTTTCTGGTCACAATTTGCAAATAGAGTATTGTTGTTGGGTTTTGGATGGTTATTTAGATGAGGATTTTTGGATGTGTGGGTGTCAAAATGTTGAACTGCTGCTGTATTACGATACGAATGGCGCCAAAACACTCGTGTTTATAAAACAAAACAGAGATTACTTTTTCAAATAAGGATTATAAAAACTAACATCCAACAATAGTGGATGTCAGTTTAAAGGGGAACTGCAATTTAAATTTTTTTTTTAATTGTGCCTGTTGTTCCCAATCATTATAAAAGACATGATGACAGAGGCATTTTTTTTAAATAAATGAATGCAATTAAAGTCTTCTTACAATAATCTGCCTAATAATCCCTTAAAAAACATACAAACACCTCCATTATGGTTTTTATATATATATAGTCAAGAAAATAAGTATTTGAACAGCCTGCTATTTTGCAATTTCTCCACTTAGAAATCATGGAGGGGTCTGAAATTTTCACGGTGGGTGCATGTCCACTGTATGAGAGATAACCATAAGATGAATCCAGAAATCACAATCAATGACTTTTTAACAATTTATTTGTGTGATATAGCTGAAAATAAGTATTTGAACACCTGTCTATCAGCTAGAATTCTGACCCTCAAAGACCTGTTAGTCCGCCTTTGAAAGTCCTCCTCCACTCCACTGTATCATCCTTAATCATATGCACCTGTGTGAGGTCGTTAGCTGCATAAAGACACCTGTCCACCCGATACAATCAGTTAATACCCAAACATTCAGCATGACTAAGAGCAAAGAGCTGTCCAAAGACACCTGAAACAAAATTGTACAACTCCACAAGGATGGTAAGGGCTCTGGAGAAATTGCCAAGCAGCTTGGTGAAAAAAGGTCCAATATTGGAGCGATCATTAGAAAATGGAAGAAGCTAAACATGACAGTCAATCTCAATTGGAGTGGAGCATCTCGTGGGGTCTCAATGATGCCAAGAAAGGTGAGGAATCAGCCCAGGAGTACACGGCAGAACTTGGTCAATGACCTGAAAAGAGTTGGGACTGCTGTTTCCATGGTCACTGTTGGTAATACACTAAGACGTCATGGTTTGAAATCATGCATGGCACGGAAGGTTCCCCTGCTTAAACCAGCACATGTTAAGGCCCGTCTTAAGTTTGCCAATGACCATTTGGATGATCCAGAGGAGTCATGGGAGAAAGTTTTGTGGATAGATGAGACCAAAATTGACCTTTTTGGTCATAATTCCACTATGTGTGTTTGGAGGAAGAAGAATGATGCGTACCGTCCCAAGAACATCATCCCTACTCTGAAGTATGGGGGTGGTAGCATCATTCTTTGGGGGTGGTTTTGTGCTCATGGGACAGGACAAAAGTACTGTATTAAGGAGAGGATGACTGCAGCCATGTATTGTGAGATTTTGGCCAAAAACCTCCTTCCCTCAGTCAGATCATTGAAGATGAGTCGTGGCTGGATCTTCCAACATGACAATGACCCAAAGCACAAAGCCAGGAAAACCAAGAAGTGGCTTCGTAAGAACCATATCGAGGTTCCGGAGTGGCCTAGCCAGTCACTAGACCCTAAATCCAATTGAAAATCTTTGGAGGGAGCTGAAAGTCTGTGTTACTCAGCAACAGCCCAGAAGCCTGACTGATCTGGAGAAAATCTGTGTAGAGGAGTGGGCCAAAATCCCTCCTGCAGTCTGTACAAACCTTGTAAAGAACTATAGAAAACGTTTGACCTCTGTAATTGCAAACAATGGCTACTCTACGAAATATTAATGTTGGTGTTCAAATACTTATTTTCAGCTTTATCGTTTTAAACGGTATTTTCACGTACTTTGCAGATTGGAAATACAATTGAATATAATTTAATGGATAACATGAAACACAATTAAAATAAAGTCAACTTGTTTTTTCTACTGGTACTTTAAGCTTCACCTGTATCCCCACATGCGGTCGCATGTCCTTGCTTAAAAGACATGAGCTGTCTTTAAAAACAGGGTTAAAAGGTACATCTTGTTGATCAATCTCTAAATACAACTACCGCTAATAAATTCATTGCACAGTCATATTTGATTAATATTTCAGACCAAACCTGTGCTTTTATAATGAGTTTGCCAATTTGCTTGCACCTTTATCGCATTCTCTGCAATGCTTTGTCTGATTTAATGTCACCTTTCATCACCATAACCCCAGTTTACAGAACATTTCTTTCACACTCTACCAACCGGCATAGCTCGGTTGATAGAGTGGCCGTGCCAGCAACTTAAGGGTTGCAGGTTCGATTCCCGCTTCCGCCACCCTAGTCACTGCCGTTGTGTCCTTGGGCAAGACACTTTACCCACCTGCACCCAGTGCCACCCACACTGGTTTAACTGTAACTTAGATATTGGGTTTCACTATGTAAAGCGCTTTGAGTCACTAGAAAAAAGCGCTATATAAATATAATTCACTTCACTTCAATTCACTTTAAATGCCATGTGTGGCAAAGTAGATTAACGTGGCCTCCCTAAAACTAATTTATCTGGTGTCCACCGTAATCACAGTATTTGAAGGGCCACACTCTGTGGATTAAAGGCAGTCAGGAAGAGTGATGGGATGCCAAAAACTAAGAGTGATTACCAGCTCTCAGTGTGGACACAAACTTTATGCAGAAGAGCACTCTTCACCATTCCACAAGCTCATAAAAACGTCTGTAGTTAATAATGTGCAAAGGCAAGCCGCTGTCACTTTCAGTGGGAGTCACATTAAGGCGATGATGGACTCCTTACGGCGGAAACATGGAGCTGCATTTTATACAGGTAGAAGTCACCTTGCGTTCACATGCACAAGGTGGCGTGGCATAACGACTAGGCCATGTTGGATACCACACTCCCTTGGAGGGACGTGGCTATTGGAAGCCAGGGGGTCGAGGCTAAGGAGGCAGGGGAACCCATTTAGTTTTTCTTCCTCCTTAATCTTCTCATCAGCCTCCGGAAGATAAATTCCAAGATTTTGCATGTGGCGAAAGGAGGAAATCCTTAGCAGCGACTTTTATTGAAATTATGACAAATTGTAAATGATCATTAGCGTGCAGCAGATTCCACAAGAGTATTGTAGTCCTCCTTTCTGTAGATGGACTTTGAATATTTATGGCCTTCACCCTTTTTCTTCTGCTCCATTTTCCTCTCTATATTTAGCTATTATGTTGCCACAGCACATGCATCTCGCGACCCCGTTCTAAGGCTCACTTGATTATATCGCCCACAATCATTGCAATAATGGTAATTTGCACTAAGTAAAAGTAAGAACTCATAGGCACACATTACGCTGTTTTTATAACTCACATTGAATAGATTTTGCTGCAAATCTTCCTACATGCATTAGTGTCAATTCATGGCAACACTTATGAGAATTAATCAGCCTATTCCGATGGCCACGGAAATGATCCAACCACTTAATTGATCTACAGGAGGTGGGGTAATAGGGAGATTTATGCAGCTTTGCTCTCTCTTGGCTATTCTATACAGTGCATTAACACCTGGATGCGTCTTTAAACACATGGAGCAGTCCAGTACACCTGATTGCTCAGTGCAGTGCAGAACCTCCTAAGGGTTAGGACAATTTGGAGCGCAACCCAATCATCATGCCAACCAATCATCATGCATGACATTACATGAGATGTGATAGCAAATATCATTAGACTTCAGATCCATGAATATACAGTGCATCCAGAAAGTATTCTCAACTCCTTATTTCCCCCCAATTTGTTAAAAATGAAATACATTATTTATTTGTCCTCAAAATTACACACACAATAACCCATAATGACAATGTGAAATTTAGTTTTTTGAGATTTTTGAAGATTTATTTATATGTATATATATATATACATATTATATGTACATAAGTATTTACAGCCTGCCATGAAGGTCAAAAGTGAGCTCAGGTGCATCCTGTTTTAAATGATTATCCTTGAGATGTTCTTACCGCTTAATTGGAGTCCACCTTTGGTAAATTCAGTTGATGTGATATGAATTGGAAAGGCACACACTTGTCTATATATAAGGTCCAGCACATTAGAGTGCATACCATACAGTGCATAGCACAGCACAAACTGTCATGGCGTGTACTTTGGTGGGGTTTGTTTTCCCGTGGTGATATACGATTGGAACAGACACGGCTTGAAGGTAAGGACATCTTTTAATTTAATCAAAAAAAAGAACAAACGAAAAGCGCTCACAGAGGAGGTATGAAAACTTGACTATGAAAACACAACTTGCACTAAGGCAAAACTATGGTCGTAAAACAAAAACTAGCAGTATGGCATGAATAACAAAAACTTACTATGAACAAGAAAGTATGGCATGGAAGGCATAGACGGAGATAGATGGTGTGTAGGAGGTGATGTCGCCAGGCTGACTACCTGGCAACTACAGGTTTAAACAATGCTGTGGTGATTAGTGAAAACGGGTGCGTGACTCAAAATGTGAAACAGGTGAAATTTATGGTTGCTATGGTGACAAAACAGGAGTGAAAAAGCAAAAATTGAGTGTCCAAAAACCAAACAGAACATGACATAAACAAAAACATGAACACAGACATGATACAAACCAAGAATGAAGTCAAATAAATTGTCTGTGGACCTCTGAAATAGGATTGTCACAATGCACAAATCAGGGAAAGGGGACCAAAAAATATTTGCTGCCTTGAAGGTCCAAATGAACACAGTGCCTCCATCATCCCTAAATGGAAGACACCAGTACTCTTCCAAGAGCTGGCCAGCCATCTAAACTGGGTGATCAGGGGAGAGATGACCAAGAACCCGATAGTCACTCTGCCAGAGCTACAGCATTCCTCTGTGGAGAGAGCTGAATCTCCCAGAAGGACAACCTTCTCTGCAGCAATCCACCAAGTCAGACCTGTATGGTGTAGTGACCAGATGGGAAGCCATTAATTTGTGAAAGTTTGCATGAATGACTCTCAGACCATGAGGAACAAAATTATGTGGTCTAGTGAAACAAAGACTGAACTTTTTGGCGTGAATGCCAGGCATTGTATTTGGAAGACACCATGCACCAGGCTAATCTCTGCAATGAAGCAAGAACTGGGTGACTTGTCTGGATAGAGGGAAAGATGAATGCAGCAATGTACAGTGACATCCTGGATGAAAACCTTATCCAGAGTGCTCTTGAGCTCAAGCTAGGGTGACAGTTAATTTATCAGCATTACAACGACCCTGAGCACGCAGCCAAAATATCAAAAGAATGGCTTGAGTGGCCTAGCCATAGCCCAAACTTGAGTCGAGTGATGTGCGGCTCGATACTGAAATGTCGATACCGCTCATACTATAGATCTTTATGCTCTAATATCGATCCTCATATTCAAATATCCATACTTTTGATACTTTATTTCAGGGAAGTCCAAACATTTTCCACCAAGGGCCACATACTGAAAAGTCAAAGTATGCAGAGGTCATATTGCTGTTTTTTTTTTTAATAAAAAAAAACTGCTAAAAACAGATTGTGGACGTCTTGCACCTCCGGGTATTTCGGACCACCAAGGACGGACGTGACAGGCTCGACGGTTTTGTGATTTGGTTTATTTTTCAACAAACTTATGATTCTGCTTATATGCAATCACCTCTCGTGACGGTCTCGTTTTTCGGGTTGCTTTTCAGCAATCTGCTCTCTTCTCCGTCTCGCTCTCGCTCGTACTCTTGCTCTGGTTCTCTCTCGACCAGCAACTCCAACTTCTCCAACTTTTCCAACCTCTCCCTTCCCGGCTGCTGCCCTTTTATAGAGTGACAAGTAATCAGATAAACGTGCCCAGGTGTGCCATCTACGCACCTGTTGCCGATCTCTGAGCCGGCCCCATAAACACCGTGCCTCGTTGCAGGTCCACAGGCCACGCCCCCTCAGACAGATGTTGTCTGCTCTGTGTTTTAGGTGACCAAGTATATTAATATTCATTTTTAGTTTGAACATTTCAGCTTTTTCTCATTACATACCGATGTTTTTGTTCTTTTATGCTTACATTTTTACCAGTGTTTTTTTCCAAGTAAGAATTAAATAAAAATGAAAGTGTTTAACTGCATAATCTAGTGCACGGGTCGGGAACCTTTTTGGCTGAGAGAGCCATTTAAGCCAAATATTTTAAAATGTATTTCCGTGAGAGCCATATAATATTTTTTAACACTGAATACAACTAAATGTCTGCATTTTTAAGTAAGACCAACATTTATAGAGTAGAATATGTCACAAACTCGCATGGCAGCAGTAGTAGCGACCCTTAGATGCAGGAACCAGGAGAGCGAGGCGCAGGTAAGATGCTTTTAATATCACCAACAGAGGAGAATGAAGCAGTCTTGCATGTACAGTTCTAAACATTAGTCAATCTTTGAGCCCTGAGGAACACGCAAGATAAGCATAAATAGAAACATGCTGATTGGCAGCAGTTGAGGGGAAAAACACAGCGCTCAGCGGGACAAACAGGAAATGGAAACAAAATAAGAGCACTGATGGAAAGTAAATACGAAACAAAGAAGCAAAAAACAGAAATGAAGTCACAGATCTTCACATAATAAGTCTCTTATTCTTTTTAATAACATTTTTATTCGGAAGCTCACCGATGATAAATAAAATCCTTCTTACCATTAATGCGACTTCTTGAACAGGTGCGGTAGAAAACAGATCGATGGATTAAAATGTATGAGAATGTTTTATATTTTGAATGTAATTTTTAACACTGCGATTACCAGCGGAATTATTCATTACTTATCGTGTTAAGCAATGTCAGATAAGATTTATCTGAGAGCCAGATGCAGTCAACAAAAGAGCCACATCTGGCTCTAGAGCCATAAGTTCCCTACCCCTGATCTAGTGTGTCAAAAATTATGCCTTCATGAAGATGTTAAAGTTCAGTAATACATTTAACAGTGTTTATGGTTATTATAATTATTCTAATTAATTCAAAGGTTAATATTGTTTTTTTTTTAATCAACTATTTAAACTTTTTTTTATATTTGAAGTATTTATTTATTTTTACTTCGAGAGCTTTTAGAATTGTTCGATCAGGGGTGTCTAAACTTTTCTCCCAAGGGCCGGATACTGTGAAGGCAAGTATAGGGGGGCCATTTTGACATTTTTATATATATATATATATATATATATATATATATATATATATATATATATATATATATATTCTTTGACGGCAATATATATAATCTAACAACGCCAATGATATATATATATATATATATATATATATATATATATATATATATATATATATATATATATATATATATAATTTTATTTTTATTTATTTTCTTAGACGGAATCAAAGGAACGTGGAGAAGAGACTGGCGAGGATGGGAGATCAAATCTACTTCTATAGAGCAGAAAGATTCGGAACACACAAGACAGGGAAAAAGGACATGTCATCAACAACCCCTCCGAAGTCCGGAAGGCAGAAGGAAATCGAGCAACTGGTCAAAGAGAGAAGGGTATTGAAGAAAGAATGGAAGAGAGCCTCACTAGATAAAAAGTGGGCATTGACCTTCAGCAAACAGACCTGAAGGGACGCCTTGGAAGACTGCAGCGAGCTGAAAACCTCAGAACTTGACGCAAAAGGAAGGAAAGGGCGAGAACATCTTTCTATAAAGAGCCTTTCAGATTTGTGAAAGGCCTCTTCACAAAGGAAAAGAATGGGCCACTAAATGTGCCAAAGAGGGAACTGGAAGACCACCTGAAAACCACTCACACAGACAGTCAAGGATATGAACAGAGGGAGATACCATCAGGCATGCCACCAACACCTCAACCAGAACACCAGCTGGGTGACAGTCCCCCAAGGTGGAGCTAGGTTGAGGAAGGGGTGAGGAAGTCAAGGGCAGCTTCAGCTCCAGGACCTAATAGAGTTCCATATCAGCTGTACAAAAGTTCCCTAAATGTCTTACGCTTTCTGTGGAGGCAGATGAAGGTGATGTGGATGAAACAAACCAACCCAAAAGTGCGGCACAAAGGAGGGGTAGTGTTTATCCCCAAGGAAAAAGATGCCTCAAACATTGATCAATTCCGGCAGATCAACCTGGTAAAAGTTGAAGGAATCGTTTAGCATCGTTGCTAAAAGGATGACAATGTACCTGAAGCAAAACAGCTTGATTGATACATCCAGGCAGAAAGCTGGAATACTGGGTTTCTCAGGCTGCTTGGGGTATACAAGCATGAAAATGGCACCAAATCCAATCTGCTAAAAGGGAAGGAAGAGATCTGCACATCTTATTACTGGACTTAGCCAATGCTTTCGGATCTGTCCCTCATTTTCACATCTGGACAGCCTTCAACTTCTTCCACATCCCAAATATCTTCACAAACCTGGTGAAAAACTACTTCCGTGATCTGCAATTCTGTGTCAAAACAACAGAATACACACCATCATGGCAATCTCTGGAAGTGGGAATAATGGGTGGATGTACCATCTCCCCTCTAGCCTTCACCATGGCAATGGAAGTGATAATTCGAGCTTTCAACTGGGTTGTGGGTGGAGAACCTCTGAGAGAGGGACAGCGTTGACCTCCCATCCGCCCCTACACATGACCACCCTGACCTCAGTCCTTGCATGCACCAAACATCTGCTGGGAAATCTTCATGCAACATTACATGGGCCGGATGAAGTTCAAACCCAGCAAGTCCAGGAGCATATCCATCGTCAAGGGGAAACTCACAGACCAGAGGTTCTACATCGAGGATACTCCCATTCAATTGGTGTCAGAGCTGCCAGTCAAGAGTCTAGGGCGATCGTACAAAGCAAGTCTCAAAGACTCGGACCAGAGCGACCAGCTGAGGGAAGACGCCATCAAAGGCCTTGTCCGCATAGACAAGACCTTACTTCCCTGCAAGTTGAAACTGTGGTGCCTACAGTTTGGATTACTCTCCCGTTTGATGTGGCCATTAACAGTCTACAAGACCCCAATGACCAAAGTCAAGAAGCTTGAGAGAACAGTCAGTGTGGCTCGGCCTCCCGCGGTAACATTGGCCTATACGGTCACGGTGCCCTGGAACTGCCCATCTCTGGCCTCACGGAGGAGTTAAAATGCACCAAGGTGAGGCTGAGCATTACACTGACTGAGGCTCAAGATCAGATGAACATGGAGACATTGTGGGACAAGTGCTGCACGGAAGAGGTGGGTTTGGACTTGGAGCTAATCGACCCACATGGCGCAAGGCAACATCAGCCCAAAGGAGAAAGCTGGTTGTTGATCAGGTTTGGCAACAAGAGGAGGCAGATAGATGTGCAACAGCAGTGGCACAGTCCAAACAGGGACAGTGGACTAGCTGGGAAAACCTGGAGCATCGTAAGCGCACATGGAAGGATTTTTTGGAAATGGAAGGGAACCAAATAAGCTTCATCATCAGAGCCACCTACGATGTTCTTCCCACACCCAAGAACTTAAACCAATGGTTTGGAGAAGATCGTTCTTGTGCACTCTGTCAAACCTCTGCAACACTCAATCACATCCACACCGGTTGCAAAATCAGATCGTCTCAAGGCTGCTACACCTGGAGGTCCTAAGACAACTGGCGATTACCCCTGAGGAAAGGAGATATACCAACAAGGCCCTTCTTACCCCAATTTCTAGTCACTTAGTCACCATTCTGTTCGTAAGAGCAGGACAACTCCCATCCAAACCCTCCACAAGAGTGGAGGCAACCCTGGAAAATGCAGGTTGACTTAGACCAGAAACTCATCTTCCTGCCTGAGATGATTACAACCAGCTATAGGCCGGACCTGGTCTTGTGGTCAACCTCCTAGAAGACTGTGTTCATTGTTTGATTAAATGTACCATTGGAAGCAGCAGTTGGTGAAGCATATGAGCGCAAACAACTGAGGTATGCGGACATAGCAGCCGTGGCAGAGCAGCGTGGCTGGCGTGCCCGAGTGCTTCCAGCTGAAGTCGGGTGCAGAGGCTTCATTGCCACGTCCACAACCAAGCTTCTGAAAGGAATGGGATTGAGAGGTCAGGCCTTCCGGCGGGCTGTCAAATCGCTGTCGTATGCTGCCGAACAAAGAAGCAGATGAATATGGTTCAAGAGAAAGGACCGCAACTGGGCTGCTAAATGACATCTAGGGGTAAAGGCAGAGGGGGGCACACGTGGAACGGCAGATGTCGCCGTGGAGCCCTCCGGAGGTGTCTTGGGCCTATCTATTAATACACCAATGAAGGGGTTCCCACCTGCAAACTCCAGTGAAGGTTTTGCCACAAAACTATTTTTCATCTAAACATTTTACTATATACACAAAACACCGATTCCTCTCAAATATTGTTCACAAATCTGTGTTAGTGAGCAATTCTTCTTTGCTAAGATAATCCATCTTCCTCACAGGTGTGGCATATCAGCATGCTGATAGACAGCATGATTATTGCACAGGTGTGCCTTCGGCTGCCCACTGCCCATATCTAAAGACTAAGAGGTGACTATGTATATTATTATTATTATTATATATCGTTTAGAAATATTAGCATTTTCCCATTACACTCTGATTGCTCTTTTTACTGTTCGTTATTATTTTAAAATACACAAATTTCAAAATTTTAGCAGACACATTAGGTATATTTACACAAAGTATCAGTATCGGATCGGTATCACCGATTTCAGCCAGAACCTTACGTGGTAACCGATCGGAAAAACAAAATCAGTGGTATCACACATCACTACTAGAGTGGGATTGAACATCTCTGGAGGGATCAGAAAATGGCTGTGCACCGATGCTTCCCATTCAACCGATGGAGCTTGAAAGGTGCTTCAAAAAGGAATAGGCTAAGAGAAATGTGCAAAACTGCCCAAAGATAGGCGTGTCAAGCTTGTGGCAACGTATTCAAAAATACTTGAGGCTGTAATACCTGCCAGTGGTGCATCAACAAAGTATTGAACAAAGGGTATGAATACTTATAAACAGTACATGTGATTTATATTTTTTTTGGTTTTTAATAATTGTAAAAAAAACCCTCAAAAAATCTGTTTCACATTGTCATTATTGGGTATTGTGTGTAGAATTCTGACAGCAAAAACATGTTTTTCCATTTTGAAATAGCACTTTAACATAACAAAATATGGAAAAAAATGAAGCGCTGTGAATACTTTCCGGATCCAAAAGTCATTTAGTTTTAGTCGATAACCCTCAACACGCCCACCAAGTACACACATTTTCTAATGTTTCACACGTTATTCAGCACTTATTTGGCTTTTATTACAATAGGCCCTTTGTTTTATATTTGACAGATTTGTATGGCTGGGTTTTCTTATGCAGCCACAAAACGGCATTGACATTTGGGAACAAACATGAGGTAAAAGCAGAAACTGCAGTTAGAAGCGCCACTGCCTCCCTCAATAATAAACAAATAAACAACTCCAGTATCAATCTTAATTGAGTACGTTGAGTAAACAACTTAGCTCTCATTAGACTGTACACTTGCATTGTGGACTACTTCCCAAAACTCATCGTTAGGAGTGATGCAGGAACCAGACATTCCAATAGAGAGAGAGATTGAGAGAAAGAGAGAGAGAGATAGAGATTGAGAGAGCGATGCAGTGTGCAAATTGATGACATTTTCTATGTCCGCTTTTAATAACTCACCTAATGGATGGCCAATGATCATTTATTTTGACAGCCTGCCCGCTGCTCTGTGAATAATGAGGTGGCCTCAAGATCATTAATATGATGGAATTCCTTTAAGAGAGACACTTTAAAAAAACAACACAAGACCTGGTTACGGTTTTTATGGGGATACTTTTTCAGATGGGCAAGCAAGTTTAATACTACCGTATTTCCCGGACGATAGAGCGCACCGGATTATAAGGCGCATTTAAGGGGTCATATATATATATTTTTTTTTTATAAATTGAAAACACTTCCTTGTGGTCTACATAACATGTAATGGTGGTTCTTTGGTCAAAATGTTGCATGGATTATGTTTTACAGATTACCTTCAAGCCGCTTTCTAACAGTCGCTTCAGGATGCCCCGTTTTGTGGGTGCTCTTATTTACGTAGCTCACCTTCGGCAGCATCTTTTCTCCATCATCTTTGTTGTAGCGGTGTAGCGTGCAAGGATGTGAGTGAAAGAAGTGTCAAAAGATGGAGCTAACTGTTTTAATGACCTTCAGACTTTACTTAAATCAATAACGGAGCAGCGTCTCCTCATCCGTGCCTCACCCGTGCAACATCAACGCCGGAAATGTGTCCCGTGAAAAAACGACCAACCGGAACTCTCTAATACCTAAAGGTCCTTGGGTGAATAATGTAAACTCATGTTTTAGCGCTTTCATGGCGAGTTTTCTGACAGATAAAAGTAAGAACTTTTCACTACTTTATATTAGAAATGGCAACAGCGGAGTATGGATGTCCCATAACAAGAAGATAGAGAAATAGAAGATGCTTATGTGTAGCTCTTTTCGATACACGGCAACACAGGGAAGTTATTTTTTGTAAAACGGGGGTTTATTGACTCCTTCTTGCTGTATACACCATCCACGCCGACATGCCTCCATGCCAACACCAACACCAACGCCAACACCAACGCCGTGAGAACTTACAAATACAATACAATACAGTACATCAAACCTTGAATTTACAACAATAACACTCGGAAATAAATGTAATTACAAAAAATACAATACCTCGTTGGCTGCTTGTAACAAAAAGAGGTTCTAATAATCATTTGCTGTAAATCTATCTATTTATGAAACATATTTAAAGTATGCAAACTCTCAGAAACAGCTACATTAACATAATATTACAGACTACAATTGCGGACGCGCACATATGTTCAGGACTTATGCAGATCCCAAATCCAGATCAGCAGGTACCGGAAGCTAAGAAAAGTTGCTTTTGCATAATATTGCGGAAAAAAACGCTAGATTACATGTCTTACCTTATACACACACCATAATAATACTTGTATGTTGAAGCACCGTACAATCCATCAAGCAGTGCGGCTTCATAGCTTACCAAAGTCGAAGTAAAACATTTTGATAGATTTTTGAGCGCCATTTTCAATGAACATATAACATTTCGTTGCTGTTTACCTGAGTCATTTGCAGACTAAATGCGTCTTTTATGTGTGACTGCCATCTACTGGTTACACTTATCATTTCACGTTGTACAAATAAAATAGCTGCAAAGTCGATAAGCAAAACCAGAATTATTCCGTACAATGGGCGCACCGGGTTATAAGGCACACTGTTGAGTTTTGAGGAAATTAAATGATTTTAAGTGCGCCTTATAGTCTGAAAAATATGTTTGAAGGTTATTGACAAAAGAAACCCGGAAAAGAAAGATGAATTGAAAGTGTCCAACACTGATTGTGTTGAGTGCATATGTTAGCCATTAAACCCAATAAACCTTCCCAGTTTATTGGGTTTAATGCTTGTGTGGAAAAACAGCAGCTGCGGCTTGTTTCTTTAGGATATAAATAAGTAATCAGTTAGGCTCAGCAACGGTGACTCAACTTGTCGCATCCTGTCAGTCACCTGATGGCTTCCCTTTGTCATCACCTTGAGGTTACACATTCTACTCTAATTGCAGAAGAGTGGGAGCTACAATAAAACACAACTTTGACTGTCTGACCAGCACCCGACAGAGCATAAACATAAAACAGAGGTCCCTGGAGAGCTTTAAAAACACCAGAATGATACCAGACAACATTTTTTCCTTCCCTCTGCATGCAGCTCTGTTGAATTGCTTCATTTTGATTGATTGCTGTATATTCACTGAGGAAATAGAGCTTCAGCAGACATTGCTATCAGCTTGTAACACATGATTGTTGGTGTCATGCAGCAGACTATATCATCTTCTGCAGGGTGAAGCCATATTCTGTGCAAAACACAACATATTTCTGGGTAGCTGCATAGCTACCTCCTTCTGATTGCAATCGATGTTTTTCTTTACATGTGTTTATACTCTATTTAAAACACTACAGTGATAAATAAATACATGAGTAAGTAAATACATGAATGAACACAATGTAATAATTTGATACTGAAAAATACAATAATATTAGCTCAATAGATACAAATGAATTAAAATGGATTAGCAACATTAATTCAGGAGCACAATATGTAAAACATTTTAATCTACAAAACAAAAAAATCAATAAAATACCTTGTGATATTTTTTTTTCAATAAATCAAGATGAGAGAGTCAAGATTAATGTCTACAGTGAGCATCTTTTGCAGTGCACAGCTTTTCAAAGTAGGGTTTGAAGGATGATACTGATAAATCATGTTCCCCAGGGTCTCTGGCCTAGTACTATGTCCCCTATTGGAGAAGGACTGCTTTACTGTAATGTTAATAGGGATTCTAATTTACCTTGTATATGCCAAAGAAATATACAAACACCTTCAAATTTGGGAATCAAAACTACAACTAAGACACACGTTACAACCAACAGCTGGTGTGTAATAAACAACGTTGGGCGGTAGCTTGTTACGTGTAGCAAAGCTTCATAGTTTAATTACTTTCCCAGTACGCTGGGAATAGCTTTGCTACTTTTTAAATGAGTAGCTATTTCCGTATCTTAGCTATTTTTAGAATGACGTGGTGGTTAGATTAACAAAGCTACAAGCTACAAAAGAAGAGAGAGAGAGAAGAGAAGGAAAAAAGAACGAGAGAAATGGACTACTGGAACTCCACAAATATACGAAAAAATAAATTATAATTGGTTGGTTTACGTATAAGAAAATCAATGTTCATTGGTTGATTTACTAAGATGAGTCACGATTGGTTAAGATTAGGGCAACACATTACGGACAGGCAAATCAGAGGCAAGATGGGGGTGGGGGCAGGGGGGGGGGGGGGGGGTCTTTAAACCAAAAACGGATTTCACAACAGAAACGCACATCACATATGAAGGCGAGGGAGTCGGTCGGAGAAGAGAAGAGGGAATATTCAAGCAAGCGATTGGCAGAGAGATTCCCTTCTTTAGATTTGTTTTTTAGCTATGTAGACGACGTCCAGGAACCCACAATGTGGCTACTTGGCCACATTAGGACACATGTATGTATGCGTTTGAATAAAACATTGCCCAAAACATTAATTTTAGATTACCAAGTAAGCCAAAATCAAAACTGCACTCAACTTGGAAGACGTGGAATACACATTTAAGAACATACATTAAGGTGAGCTGAGTTGAAAAGTTTAGTGCACATTGTAGAGGTGGGCCAAAGAAAAGGGACACTAAAATAAATATATACAGTGGGGACCCCTAGAGGGAGTTGTAGGGTGTCCCCTGCTAAATGACAATGAGCTAAATGTAAGGAACACTTAACGAGTCCATTTTATTCCATAAGTACACTCTCAGTTACATAACTTAAAATGTTTAGGTTAGATAAGAATTTCATTTTGTTTAAAATCTGTTCCACAGTTAGGAAAATATGTTTACTTTAAATATGTTCACATTTATTGATTTCTGTTCATGTAAAGATGGAGTTTTTTGATGGGGAAGTGCACTTTTAAAAAAAATGTTTACCTGGCGTTGAAAATCTTCATGAAACACATGACGGCGATGTATTTTTTTTATATGTATTTAAAAGTCGGCTGACAATGGAGCCTATGTGAATCGCTTTATTATGTCTATAAAGCCCTTAAAAACATCTAAACACCTCCATTAGGGTTTTATATACTCGATGTAAGTATATATGTAATAAAGTAACAGACACATGTATGTTAAGATGTAAAATGTACATATTTTAATCATTGGAAGCATACGCAGCGCATTAATTTAAAAAAGTATCACGTTTGCTTTTTTTCCAACAACATAACTGATTAATGACTTCATGAGAGCCAACGAACACGGTCTTCTGTCATTAGGATGTTGACGGATAGAATCTTGTTATATTCTTGTTGACTCATAATCCTCATGAAGAAAAGGGAGGTCGAGCCAAGTGTCTTTTTTTTTGTCATTGTCGCCATTACTGGGTCTAAATTGGCTGTCAAAATGTACCAACTTGTTGCAATTTGCCTCAGCCTCCTTCTATTCAGATTAGATGCATGATTTATGATCTAGAATAAACTTCCAAGAAGGAGGGAACCGAGGAAACAATGATGTAGCAGCACAAACTGGTGATCACGTTGCCGCTGTAAATAGTTTGTCTGCGTTAGCGCTTATAATAACAATATCACCAATACTTTGTTAGTGTTCAAGTCACGACATGTAAATGGAGTATTGTTGGCACTTTTTGGATGTTTATTTATTTGTTTTTTTAGGCGGAATAGAGTACCTCCCATTGGCTTTGCTATCATGTGACTTATTTACAGTTATTTAGAAGTTAGAATCCATAAAAAAAAATCCATCCATCGTCATGTCTTTTATATTGATTACGAACAACAGGAAACAAAAAAGTGCATTTCCCTTTTAATATCTCTTTTGTGAGACAAATGTTTTGTTCCTTCTCATTCTGTCACTGTGGTTTCTGTTAAAACAGTTAGTTATCCTGTGCTGAAAAGTCTCCATTGGAGTAAATATTATAGTGTTTATTTATCCTTTTTTTTTGTCAGTGCCTTTTATTGAATTGTTTCCTGTGTTTTTTACCTCATTTTGTACATTGTACGCAGTTTGAAAGAAATGTTAAAAAGCCAGAAAAAGGGCATGTTTCTAGCTAGTATTTATTTTCACTAAACAATCAAACTGAGCATGTTTTTTCTTGTTTGGTGGAAGTCGTACTATTCAGTTTTATCCGTATTGGCCCTCTGAATAAGGGTCGTCACTCAGCATAAAAGGAATTACTCGCTGTGCACTTTTTGCTTGTTTTATTTGGTACTATTGCAGCAACAGTTGCAGTAACAATAGCAGCAGCAGCAATAGCAGCAGTATCAGTAGCAGCAGTAGCAATAGCAGCAGAAGCAATAGCAGCAGTAGCAATAGCAGCAGCAGGTAATAACCTAAAAGTAAACATGAACACAACAAAACAATGTATCTATTTTTGAATCATCATAATGTCAATAATAGACATGAATTAATCAACTGAACCATATTGTTGTCAACCATGATATGACATATTATCAATCACTGTGATTTTATCCTAACTTATTAATTTTAGCATTACATTTTATTATCATCATTAATTTATGTCATAAAATGTTTTAAATGTGATCAGAATCATTTATAATGTCGCCATGATTCATGGACAAGCATACTAAAAAAGAACATAAACAAAGGCGCTCTGTTTGAGCCACACATTACACATTCAAGCAGAACTACAAATCCCTTCAGCCAAACCAGGAAGTAAAGTGCCGGTATTTTCGAACTCAAGCCAAGAATAAACCTACTATCACTCAAATTCAGCCGGACACACACAACGTGACAACACTCTAAAACAACAGTTTTCAATGCGCACATTACTGTGGTTGTACCCTTTAACTTAATAATTTTGCCGATGTCATTCAAAAGCTAAAACAGTGCGTGTTTGCTCTGGCTGTCAAACAGCCAGCCAGCCGCACAACAAGCGCTGCGGACTTAGCGAACACACAACAAACAAAAAAAGAAAGGAAGCGAGCAAACATGGATATTAAACAATAGTTCAGTTGATCTAACCAAGAAAAGCGGACATAAAATGATCTTACCAGTGGGGTATGCCGGTGACGAAGCACGCTGTATTTTACCAAACGAACAATGACACCATTTTTAAAAGCTACCTAAGTAGTCACCTGACAGTGGTAGCCACGCCCATCTTAAAATTCCCAAGCAAGCCCGCCATAAATACATATACACATGACAAATACACATAGTAAATCCAACACCTCCCACTTAAGTTCCTGATGTCCCATCCAAGGAACTTGCACCACGATCAAGAGACCCCACCTCGTGACACCTGTTAGATAACCCAGTTACAATGATTTTTTATTTGTTTATTTATTTTTTTAATTAGTAACTTCTTTGCTTTGGCTAACTAGTGCCCACCCTAATTGTGCAGTGTCGCGTACTGTTGGCCGAAGAAGATCATAGTCCCAGAGTCAATCATGACCCTCTGGCAGATGATGCGTGCCAGGGTCAATGTTTTTTATTATTATTGGGGTTTTTTTTCAATGGAGTGTGGATGCTCATCTTCGTATATGTACTGTGTGCACTGTGTGGGCATGGTGGCAGCGATCCGCCTACACCAACCAGTCAAATAGCTTAAAGGTGTTTGGGGCGTTGATTTGGCCAGGGGGTGGGGCAGTGACTGTCCGGGAGACAGCGCCATGAAGTCGCAGATGGAGTCGAATCATCTGCTGGGATCAGCACAATCAGCCGCCTTACATCCCTTTGCAGGATGATGTTTGATGGGAGTTGTTGACTTGTCCTGCCTTTTGCGTGCGCTCCCCGTGGGATAGACAGAGGCGGAGTGGTCCCGGAACCGCCAGGCTCAGGAGGCTTCATTCTTCTGTCGCTCTCCTTTTTCTTTCGCCTTGTGACCACGGCAGACGATCCGCGTCTTTGAAGCTTCTTGATGCTCTCATCCGCAACCGTGGAAGCAATTTCACTTGCAGTCTTCACCGGCTACTTGAGGAACTCAGGCCCGTTCTGCCACTCCGAGTCATCGTTCAACTCCTCAGGAGTGCTGCTCCTAATCTCGTCCTCTCTTAAGTCAAGCCCAGTCCTCATCTTCCCCTCTTCTTCGAGAAGTTGCTTGTAGCGAGGATGCGGAGCTTGTCTGACTCGGTCTCGTACCCAACCCTGAGGGCTTTGCTGTCCTCCTCATGCATCTGATTTGAGAGGATGAGGATGTTCGGTGTCCTCGGACAGCCAAGCTGGGGACTGCGCTGGGTTCCCTCCCTCCCACTTTGGCCAGAGAAGACCCAGGGTTTTAGAGAGAACCCTCCTGCCTCCAAGATCTTCTCCACACCAACTGTTGTCTCTCGTAGAGCATCAAGATCATTGTGCGACGTCAGGATGTCATCAACGTAGCAGTTTTCTTCTAAAACTCTACGTTCTTTGAACATCGACGAGAACTGTGGCAATTTGGCTGTCTCTCGCATTGCAACTTGGGCAATACATCCTGCTGGCTTATTGCCAATGTTCACTCGGACAACTGCAAACGTCTCTATTTCGATCAGGGGGTCATCCTTCCACAGGAATCGATGCAGTTGGACCTCTTCATCCTTGAGCCAAACTGAGTTGTACATCGTTCGTACATCACGCAGGGCAGCATGATGCCCGCTTTGGAATCGTAAGAGTACTCCTCTTATTGGATTGAGTACATCTGGACCTTTGTGGAGAAGGTCATTCAGGCTCCAACCCTGAAACTCTTGGCTGCTATTCCACACTATTCTCACAGGGGTGGAAGCAGAGTGGGGGTTCGGGGCGACCAAGGGGCTAATGTACCACTTTGGGCCCTTCCAGGAATCCATCTCTTCTTCTGATAGTTTGACAGCCGCACCTCTTCTGACCATGTCATGGATTTGTTCCCCATATGCTGCTTTCCAAACAGGTTCTCATCCCAGCCTGGACTCCGTCCTCCTGAAAGTAGCCTCCACGGCTCTGCGATTGTCAGGGAGGGAGGCTGGGTCTCCTCGCCAGGGGTAGGCAGCATCCCAGTGGGGTGACTGGCTGTGCTTGTCTGCTAGAACATAGGAGAGGCCATTATTGATTTTCTCCAACTCCCTTTCTTCTCTGAGGGTCATCTCCTTTCCTCCTGGGGCACACATGTCACATTTGCAGCCCCCACATTGAGGGTTGCACGCTGCCCCGATGATGTCCCACCTGAAACACTCTAACACTTCCTTGTTAGTAGTAGCGGTGCTGCTGAGGACTGTCTCTTCTTTTGTGAACTCGGTGTCCGGATTGCTTGAGTCCACAAGGACTTCCTCATATACTCTTGAGGCAGTTTTCAAAGACCTCGCGAAATGAGTGTCAGACTGGTGGAAGGTTAAATCCACCATCTCAAGGAGGTCTGGGTAGGAACACAGGAGGAACCCTGTGTTGCAACAGCCATCCTTGGGGTGAATGTTCAAGCACCTGTTGCACACACCATGGGTCCTTAGGTGAGACTTTCTTTTTGCCAGGTCCAAGTCCTTGAATGTTTTGCATGCAAAAAGCCTTCCAGCGTGTGTTTCGTCACCACAGACGGAACATCCAGATTGTGGCTTTGCTGGAGGCCCGCGTTGACCTGCAGTGACCCTGGAGAAAGAGGGTGTCTGTTCTGCAAGGCTTGTTTCCAACTGGTCCAGCTCTTCAAGAATTACCTCCTGTCTCTTCAGGAATTGAAGAAGACACTCAAAGTGGTTCTGATGGGCGAAACCATTGGTAGGTTCATTCATGTAATCCACCCACTTCTCCTTTAGGAAGTTCGGTAGCTTACTCTACATAGAGTGTGCCACAAGACGATTTTTCATAACGTCCTCTTCACCCAGGATGAGAAGGTTGCTTAGGGCCCTTTCCACCGTCTGGATCAGATCAATTGCTCTCCTAGGGTTATTTCCTTTTACAGGGGGCAGGCCTTGCACCTGACTCACAATCATTTGGACAATCTTTGCCCTATTCCCATATCTGTTGTCCAAGCGTTGGAACATATCCTCAGCAGACGCACAGCTGGACAGGACTAGGTCCTTTTTCACTTTCTAACTGAGGCTAGCTAGGAGATGGAACCTTGTTACACCTACTGTCCTCAGTGGGTTCCCCAATTGCTCCAGTTCTCCCCACTCAGCCTTCCAAAGGTAATAGTCTGTTATGTCACCAGAAAATGTGGGGAGACGTGCTCTCTCTCGAGGGGGAACTGATTTATGTAGCCGTAACCCCCAGGATACATTCCAGGGATGTGCCGGGGAGCACTCTGAGTCATCAGCGGTGTGCTATAGGCATTTGATGTGGTCCAAGTGCTGCCACCAACTGGTCCACTAGGTGCCTGGACTCTTGCACCTGAAGCTGAGATGGTTGTTAGGAGAGGATTGGATGGAGCAGCTTGGGTGATGCTGCCCGTAGGAAGTTCTTCTTTGGGACTGGGACCGCGAAATGGAGGCTCTGTGAGACCAACTGGGTTGAGCACGTCCTGCGCCCTGTCAGACTCTTTTTTTGTCGGACTTCGTCATCCATATCTCCCTCGGATGACTCTGTGCATCTTGGGTCTCGCCAGCTATCCTCCCAGCCACAGAGCTCGGACCTTCTCCTTGAGCATCTTTGTGTTTGCATATGGGATAAGAGCATCCCGGTTCCTGCATCTTCGCTCGAGCTCATCGATCCTCTCTCTCAGGCCATGTCTGTTGAGCTCAAAATCAGCCCTTTGTAACTTCTTTATGTTGCAGCCCTCAACTTGGTCCATCTTAGTCTGTGCACTGGAAACTTGGTCCAGATTAATTTTTGAATGAGCTCAATGGTGTCTGTGGATTTACGGAGGCACTCAGCTGTATTCTTCGCTATGCAGGCTGCTTCTTCTTTTGCCTTGTCCTCTTCATCCTGGGTTCCTTTCACCGCATTGAGGGCTTCAGCATAGTCATCTCCTGCATCACTGACCCTCTCATAGTCCACCTCAAGGAACCTCAACTTGTCAATCAGGGCTCTCTCTCCTAACAGGTTGACACTGGAGCCAAGCTTATTGGCCCTCTTGGTGAAGGAGGATTGTGCAGGAGAGCACATCCCTCTGAGGGTTACAAGTTCCTGTGTGTCCATTTTCCTTATTTATTTATAAATAAATAAATACATATTTTTTTATTTTTCTGACCGGGGTTTGGTTTCACCAGCAGGGTCCTTTCCCTCCAAATGGTGGTTATCCTTTGGTCAATGGTTAGGTGGACACAGTGTGGTTTCGCTTGGAGAGTTATTTATTCCTCTTCAAGCTTGAAACTCATCGGGGAATTTGTAGGTTAATTCCAACTCATCCAACTCGTTGGTTATTACTGTTTAGTTTTTTCCGTATTGGCCCTCTGAATAGGGGTCGTCACTCAGCATTAAAGGAATTACTCGCTGTGCACTTTTTGCTTGTTTTATTTGGTACTATTGCAACAACAGTTGCAGTAGCAGTAGCAATAGCAGCAGCAGCAATAGCAGCAGTATCAGTAGCAATAGCAGCAGCAACAATAGCAGCAGTATATATATATATATATATATATATATATATATATATATATATACATATATATATATATATATATATATATATATATATATATATATATATATATATATATATATATATATATATATATACTCCTCTCTGAGCTGCCACCTTATCGCGGTAGAGGAGTTTGCGTGTCCCAATGATCCTAGGAGCTATGTTGTCCGGGGGCTTTATGCCCCCTGGTAGGGTCTCCCAAAGCAAACAGGTTCTAGGTATACTCTAGCCTTTAAATAAACCTCCTTTTTAGACCAGTTGATCTGCCGCTTCTTTTCTTTCTCCTATGTCCCCCCCTCCCTTGAGGAGGGGGTCCGGTCCGATGACCATGGATGAAGTACTGGCTGTCCAGAGTCGAGACCCAGGATGGACCGCTCGTCGGGACCCAGGATGGACCGCTCGCCTGTATCGGTTGGGGACGTCTCTACGCTGCTGATCCGCTTGAGATGGTTTCCTGTGGACGGGACTCTCGCTGCGGTCTTGGATCCGCTTGAACTGAACTCTCGCGGCTGTGTTGGAGCCACTATGGATTGAACTTTCACAGTATCATGTTAGACCCACTCAACATCCATTGCTTTTGGTCCCCTAGAGAGGGGGGGTTGCCCACATCTGAGGTCCTCTCCAAGGTTTCTCATAGTCAGCATTGTCACTGGCGTCCCACTGGATGGGAATTCTCCCTGCCCACTGGGTGTGAGTTTTCCTTGCCCTTTTGTGGGTTCTTCCGAGGATGTTGTAGTCGTAATGATTTGTGCAGTCCTTTGAGACATTTGTGATTTGGGGCTATATAAATAAACATTGATTGATTGATCATTGATTGATAGGTGAGGGATGAGACAAAGAGCAGCTCGAAGACCTTTATGAAGAAGAAAAAACATGGACCCAGATCTCCTTCGCCCGGACGCGGGTCACCGAGGCCTCCCTCTGGAGCCAGGCCCAGAGGTGGGGCACGATGGCGAGCGCCTGGTGGCCGGGCCTGTTCCCATGGGGCCCGGCAGGGCAAAGCCCGAAGATGCAACTTGGGTCACCCCTCCAATGGGCTCACCACCCATAGCAGGAGCCATAGAGGTCGGGTGCAATGTGAGCTGGGCGGCAGCCGAAGGCAGGGCACTTGGCGGTCCGATCCTCGGCTACAGAAGCTAGCTCTTGGGACGTGGAACGTCACCTCACTGGGGGGGAAGAGCCTGAGCTAGTGCGCGAAGTCGAGAAGTTCCGGCTGGATATAGTCGGACTCACTTCGACGCACAGCAAGAGCTCTGGAACCACTTCTCTCGAGAGGGACTGGACCCTCTTCCACTCTGGCGTTGCCGGCAGTGAGAGGCGACGGGCTGGGGTGGCAATTCTTGTTGCCTCCCGGCTCAAAGCCTGCACGTTGGAGTTTAACCCGGTGGACGAAAGGGTAGCCTCCCTCCGCCTCCGGGTGGGGGGACGGGTCCTGACTGTTGTTTGTATTTATGCACCAAACAGCAGTTCAGAGTACACACCCTTTATGGGAGCACTCGAGGGAATACTGGAAAGTGCTCCCCCGGGTGATTCCCTTGTCCTACTGGGGGACTTCAACGCTCACGTTGGCAGCGACAGTGAAACCTGGAGAGGCGTGATTGGGAAGAATGGCCGTCCGGATCTGAACCCGAGTGGTGTTTTGTTATTGGACTTTTGTGCTCATCACAGTTTGTCCATAACAAACACCATGTTCAAACATAAGGGTGTCCATATGTGCACTTGGCACCAGGACACCCTAGGCCGCAGTTCTATGATCGACTTTGTAGTTGTGTCATCGGATTCGCGGCCTTATGTTTTGGACACTCGGGTGAAGAGAGGGGCGGAGCTTTCTACCGATCACCACCTGGTGGTGAGTTGGCTGCGATGGTGGGGGATGATGCCGGACAGACCTGGGAGGCCCAAACGCATTGTGAGGGTCTGCTGGGAACGTCTGGCAGAGTCTCCTGTCAGAGAAAGTTTCAATTCCCACCTCAGGAAGAACTTTGAACATGTCACGAGGGAGGTGCTGGACATTGAGTCCGAGTGGACCATGTTCCGCACCTCTATTGTCGAGGCGGCTGATCGGAGCTGTAGCCGCAAGGTAGTTGGTGCTTTTCGGGGCGGCAATTCTAAAACCCCTTGGTGGACACCAGCGGTGAGGGATGCCGTCAAGCTGAAGAAGGAGTCCTATCGGGTCCTTTTGGCTCATAGGACTCCGGAGGCAGTGGACAGGTACCGACAGGCCAAGTGGTCTGCAGCTTCAGCAGTCGCTGAGGCAAAAACTTGGACATGGGAGGAGTTCGGGGAAGGGGAAGCAGTGCACAATCAACACCGTGTACGGTGCGGATGGTGTTCTGCTGACCTCGACTGCGGATGTTGTGGATAGGTGGAAGGAATACTTCGAAGACCTCCTCAATCCCACCAACACGTCTTCCTATGAGGAAGCAGTGCCTGGGGAATCTGTGGTGGACTCTCCTATTTCTGGGGCTGAGGTCGCTGAGGTAGTTAAAAAGCTCCTCGGTGGCAAGACCCCAGGGGTGGATGAGGCCCGCTCGGAGTTCCTTAAGGCTCTGGATGCTGTGGGGCTGTCTTGGTTGACAAGACTCTGCAGCATCGCGTGGACATCGGGCGCGGTACCTCTGGATTGGCAGACCGGGGTGGTGGTTCCTCTCTTTAAGAAGGGGGACCGGAGGGTGTGTTCCAACTATCGTGGGATCACACGCCTCAGCCTTCCCGGTAAGTTTCATTCAGGTGTACTGGAGAGGAGGCTACGCCGGATAGTCGAACCTCGGATTCAGGAGGAACAGTGTGGTTTTCGTCCTGGTCGTGGAACTGTGGACCAGCTCTATACTCTCCGCAGGGTTCTTGAGGGTGCATGGGAGTTTGCCCAACCAGTCTACATGTGCTTTGTGGACTTGGAGAAGGCATTCGACCGTGTCCCTCGGGAAGTCCTGTGGGGAGTGTTCAAAGAGTATGGGGTATCGGACTGTCTTATTGTGGCGGTCCGCTCCCTGTACGATCAGTGCCAGAGCTTGGTCCGCATTGCCGGCAGTAAGTCGAACACATTTCCAGTGAGGGTTGGACTCCGCCAAGGCTGTCCTTTGTCACCGATTCTGTTCATAACTTTTATGGACAGAATTTCTAGGCGCAGTCAAGGCGTTGAGGGGTTCCGGTTTGGTGACCGCAGGATTGGGTCTCTGCTTTTTGCAGATGATGTGGTCCTGATGGCTTCATCTGACCGGGATTTTCAGCTCTCACTGGATCGGTTCGCAGCCGAGTGTGAAGCGACCGGAATGAGAATCAGCACCTCCAAGTCCGAGTCCATGGTTCTCGCCCGGAAAAGGGTGGAATGCCATCTCCGGGTTGGGGAGGAGATCCTGCCCCAAGTGGAGGAGTTCAAGTACCTAGGAGTCTTGTTCACGAGTGGGGGAAGAGTGGATCGTGAGATCGACAGGCGGATCGGTGCGGCGTCTTCAGTAATGCGGACGCTGTACCGATCCGTTGTGGTGAAGAAGGAGCTGAGCCGGAAGTCAAAGCTCTCAATTTACCGGTCGATCTACGTTCCCATCCTCACCTATGGTCATGAGCTTTGGGTCATGACCGAAAGGATAAGTTCACGGGTACAAGCGGTTGAAATGAGTTTCTTCCGCCGTTTGGCAGGGCTCTCCCTTAGAGATAGGGTGAGAAGCTCTGCCAGCCGGGAGGAACTCAAAGTAAAGCCGCTGCTCCTTCACATCGAGAGGAGCCAGATGAGGTGGTTCAGGCATCTGGTCAGGATGCCACCCGAACGCCTCCCTAGGGAGGTGTTTAGGGCACGTCCAACCGGTAGGAGGCCACGGGGAAGACCCAGGACACGTTGGGAAGACTATGTCTCCCGGCTGGCCTTGGAACGCCTTGGGATCCCCCGGGAAGAGCTAGACGAAGTGGCTGGGGAGAGGGAAGTCTGGGTTTCCCTGCTTAGGCTGTTGCCCCCGCAACTTCGGATAAGCGGAAGAAGATGGATGGATGGATATATATATATATATATATATGGTTAGCGCCTTGCACGGCGGCAGATCCCTCTATCAGTGTGTGAATGTGTGTGTAAATGGGTAAATGTGGAAGTAGTGTCAAAACGCTCTGAGTACCTTGAAGGTAGAAAAGCGCTATACAAGTACAACTCATTCATTTATTTATTTATCATAAAATTCCTACAATATGAATTCCTGGATTTTTTTTTTCACATTCTGTGTCTCACAGTTGAAGTGTACCTATGATGAAAATTACAGACCTCTGTCATCATTTTAAGTGGGAGAACTTACACAATCGGTGGCTGACTAAATACTTTTTTGCCCCACTTGGATTTGTATATATGTATGTATGTGCGTGTATATATAAACGAGCTCTCATATGATTAAAATATTTATCACGATTAATCACATTGTGTATCCTAGACAGATCTTTTTCAAGTTTTAACACTGAACGGACGATTAATTTGTTTTAATAAAATGTATTTTAAACGTTATGCTTTTTTAAAACAGTTCATCACAAAAAGGACAAACATGATTTAATTAATGACATTAATAAAAAATAAAAAAAGTCTACTGTGTGTTGGTGTTGAATTTGTATTCCTGCTTTAGGAGCACAGGCATTTAGAGGAGGAGCGACACTTCCATGTTTGAATAACAGTTTCACGCAAGCATAACACAAAATGTGAACTGTTATGGTCATGTATTGTCAAAGATGTTTGATAATATCTTTTCATCTATTTTCTCCATCTATTTTTGGAGTCGCGTGGGAGCTGGAGCTTGTCCCACCTGTAATCTGTGATATTTATACCTGAATAAATGCTTCTGATGTGCTGTACATTAAATGTTATTGTTCTTTTAATTTTTCTGCATGGCAATGTTTGAAACTACCTGTTAATTAATTAAATGTAATCTTCAGTGTGCTAATCATTCTGTAATAGAGATCTCAACCACAACATGTTATAAAATAATTTTCACATATTCTTCAACTGATGTAGTAGCATTTCTTTATGTGCAAATATCACAGAATAATATTACAAAACATCTCTGACAAATAGAGTTGGGTATATTTCATATTTAAATTGCTACAGTAATCCTGTTACCTGGTAATCGAATATATCAAAACAATATCCAATCATTTGTAAAGTAACATGTTTTTTCAATTTATTGATTTAACATAAAAACACTTAACTACAACAAAGCAGTGTTATTTTCTTAGTATTGTGTAAAACAAAACCATGAACTCCTTTCTTTTTCCATCTGGAAAATATGTGATGGGGGTCCATGGAGGCAATTAAGTTAAAAACAGATACCCAAAGAGGATGGAGTAAAAATAAAGACCAATAGTTTGTTTTTTTTTGTTTGTTTTTTTCAAAAATATTAAACTACAAATGAAAGTGAAGCAAAAACACATTAATATTACAAAGTACATTGCGAGGAACCGAGCTAATTATGATAACTGGTTTCAGTCAGTGCCAAAAAAAGCACCGGATCCAGTACCCACACCTCGTGACAAAGCATGATTGTTATGTAAGACATTTTAATTTTGTAAATGTAGTTAAACCAGATGTATAGGGTTTTTTTTAAGTCGGAAAAGTGTCTGATTGGTTTGAAAAAGTGTCTTGAAATGTTGTGATGTAGGATCGACTGCAATAAAAAAGTGTCCTTTCGACTTCTTGCCGACCGTCTTTCATTTCTGTTGAGCTTGGATGTCATCTTACTAAATGAGTCACAGTAACAATCTAAATGTTATCTTATTACTGCTTGTGGAGAGGGGCGTGTGCTACGAGTTCCCTGCGGGCACGGCATGTGCAGGAGCCAATAATGAAGCAGCAAACAGGTGAGCAGATACCTCAGCTGGAACGAGTAATCTAATCACCTGTTCCTTTATCAGCAACGGTGGCGATCATGACATGGTTGGCGGCAGGAGGGAGAGACTGACGGACGGAGGAGTGGAAAGCCAAAGACATTGCGAACGATACGATTGAGCTGAAAAGCCAAGAGACGTTGTGAACTATTTCATTGAGCTGTATAAAGTTAAAGTACCAATGATTGTCACACACATACTAGATGTGGCGAAATTATTCTCTGCATTTGACCCATCACCCTTGATCACCCCCTGGGAGGTGAGGAGAGCAGTGGGCAGCAGCAGTGCCGCGCCTGGGAATCATTTTTGGTGATGTAACCCCCAATTCCAACCCTTAATGCTGAGTGCCAAGCAGGGAGGTAATGTGTCCCATGTTTATACTCCTCTGTATGACTCGGCAGGGGTTTGAACTCACGACCTACCGATCTCAGGGCGGACACTCTAACCACTAGGCCACTGAGTAGGTAAGTGTGGGAAACATTAAAAGAAAGTGTAACCACTCAGCAGAGTGTGGTGTGTCCGTGACACAGGAGGGTATCCGGGTCGGAGACCTTCCACAGTGGCACCCAACAAGGAAGAACGCACAAAGAAAATGTCGGCACCAACTCCCCTCGAGGCATTTGGGCAAGTGCTGGCCCAGGTGTCAGCAGCGACCCAGCAACAAACACAGGTGCTTAAAACCCTGATGGACAGAGCAGAAACAGAGAAGGTGAGGAGCCCCAGACATTCTTTGATGTCTTTGAGGTGACAGCAGGGGCAAACAGATGGCCGGAAGACGGATGGGGAGCAAAACTTCTGCCGCTCCTGGTAGAGGAGGCACAGCGGGCGGGGTTGAGTCTCCCGGCAGCCGCCCGCCTGTAAAATGCCAACCTCCAGTATGCCATCGAGTCGGCTGCAGCCCCGAACACCACTGTAGGAAGTTTATGCCAATGAGGCTGGAGCCAGACGACCGGCCGTTTGTGTTCGCCAACCGGCTGAGGGACGCAGCGACCCGGCTGCTCCAGCCCAACGGCAAGGATACGAAGATGCTGGAGGCCATCATTCTGGAACAATTTCTGGACGCCATCCCAACCAGGACCTCAGCCTGGGTGAGGTACCACAGTCCCCTGGACGTTAAAGCGGCAGTAAAGTTGGCGGAGGAACACCTGGCGGTGAAGCGGGAGGCAGCCCCGAGGACGGCCGCACTACCTACCTCAGCGCCCCGCCATCGACTCGCCCCACGTTGTGGGGGGACGGAAAGGACCAAGACCCCCGGTCAAGAGGAACCGGTTCCCCACCCAGGCACACTGAGAAATCCACATACACACACACCACACAGGGGGGGGGGGGGCACAGGGATATAACCCAGGTGCCGTTTGCATGTTACAGGTACCAGCGCTGCAGAGAGGGGGCTTCCCTCGCAGAAGGCACCTCAACTGCCAGGGCCAGTGTGTTGGGGGCGCGGACAGCCCGGTCGTGTGCGCCGGGAATGCTCCGTGGGGCAGGTGATGCGGGTTACCGGGCCTCCAGCAAAGGCCCCCGATCCAGGGTAGACGTACTACGTCCCTGTAAGGGTACAAAGGAGTACATACCGGGTGATGGTGAATTTGGAATGTAAGCAGTCCCTGATCCACCAAAACCTGGTCCGGCCCGGGATTTTGAGGGAGGCAAAACGGGGGAGAGAATAGAAGGGGACACCTTTTGTCAAATATGATTGATGGGGTCAAATGTCAAGGGGCGGGGCGTATCCCTAAAATGGGTGGGCTTAACCCGGAAATGGGCGGGGTTGGGTTTGACCCAGAAGGGTGTGGTTAAGACGGGAAGAGGGTGTGGTTTGACACAGAAGGGGTGTGGTTAAGACCGGAAGAGGGGGTGGTTAAGACCGGAAGTGGGTGGGGTTTAACCATGAAGTGGGTGGAGCTTTAACCAGGAAGTGGGTGGAGTTTAACCTGGAAGTGGGTGGAGTTTAACCAGAAAGGACCTAAGACCGGAAGAGGGAATGGTTAAGAGGGAACAAAAGAGGGTTTAGTGTGAAAGCCATCTGTTTGACTTGGGGTCAATTTTGTGGAATGGGATGGGAATTCCACAAAATATATATATATATATATATATATGTATATATATATATATATATATATATATATATATATATATATATATATATATATATATATATATATATATATATATACATATATATATATATATATATATATATATTTATATATATATTTACTTACAGATTTTCCCTTTACACCTCTGGCTCGCTGGAGTCCCTTAACCAAGCGAGCGCCGTCAACTGCCGCCGGAGACAATCTTCCATTTCAGGCTGAGGAGAAGGCTTGATTCCGCCAAAAAACCCAGACATCGACTCCTTGGTCCGGGACAATATCATCGAAAACAACGGCGAATGTTCTACATGTAAGTTTTCCTTGTTTTATGTAAGCTTTTTAAGATTCTCCCGGGCTTTAAAGAGCTCCTTTCACTCCTCTGTCTTCCGCTCAAATTAATTTCGCGCTCAAGTCAAGGGGAGTAGGCGGGGACTGATTCCGGAGGTGGGGGGTTGTTTCCGGCAAGCAAGCTTCTAGTGTGCATTACCGCCACCTACTGTAATAGAGTGTGGACCGAGATGTGGACTCTATATTATTTTATTTAACCCAGTGTTTTTTAAATATGTGTATATTGCTTTATATCCTATGTGATCTGAATTCAATTCTAATATATCTTCTAAGGAACCCAAATAAATGTTACCACTTTATCTCGCTTTATTTATTTTGTAGATTGTCTGAAGTATTTCATGAACTAAATCTTGTCTAGTTTCTGTTGCTATGTTTTTTATGCTCATCAATGCACTGCTGGAGTCAGAGCACACAACTACTTTCCTTACTTTGTTTTCCTCTATCCAGTTAATTGCCATATAAATTGCTACCAATTCCCCCATAAAAACAGAAAGTTTATCGCTGATTCTTTTATATTATACTATTTTTCGTTGTGGGATAACTGCTGCAGCTCCTACCTTACTATTTATAGTTTTTGATGCATCTGTATATATCATATCTCAATCCATTTTTCTATCCGGTAACAACAAACCCTGTTTCCGTATGAGTTGGGAAATTGTGTTGGATGTAAATATAAACGGAATACAATGATTTGCGAACCATTTTCAACCCATATTCACTTGAACATGCTACAAAGACAATATATTTGATGTTCAAACTCCATCCATCCATTTTCTACCGCTTATTCCCTTTTGGGGTCACGGGGGGCGCTGGCGCCTATCTCAGCTACAATCGGGCGGAAGGTGGGGTTCACCCTGGACAAGTCGCTACCTCAACACAGGGCCAACACAGATAGACAGACAACATTCACACTCCCGTTCACACACTAGGGCCAATTTATTTTAGCGTTGCCAATCAACCTATTCTCAGGTGCATGTCTTTGGAGGTGGGAGAAAGCAAACTCCACACAGAAAGATCCCCAGCCTGGGATTGAGCCCAAGACTGCTGGACCTTCGTATTGTGAGGCAGACGCACTAACCCTTCTGCCACCGTGAAGACCATGTTCAAACTGATAAACATTTTTTATTTTTTATTTTATTATTATTATTTTTTTTTATGTTCAAACTGATAAACATTTTTTTTTTTTGTTTTTGCAAATAATTATTAACTTTAGAATTTGATGCCAGCAACACGTGACAAAGAAGTTGGGAAAGGTGGTAATAAATACTGATAGAGTTTAGGAATGCTCATCAAACACGTATATGGAACATCCCACAGGTCTGCAGGCTAATTGGAAACAGTTGGGTGCCATGATTGGGTATAAAAGCAGCTTCTATGAAATGCTAAGTAATTCACAAACAAGGATGGGGCGAGGGTCACCACTTTGTAAGCAAATTGTCGAACAGTTTTAGGACATTTTTCAATGAGCTATTGCAAGGAATATAGGGATTTTACCATCTACGGTCCGTAAAATCATCAAAAAGTTCAGAGAATCTGGAGAAATCACTGCACGTAAGTGATGATATTACGAACTTTTGATCCCTCAGGAGGTACTGCACTAAAAACCGACATCAGTGTGTAAAGGATATCACCACATGGGCTCAGGAACACTTCATAAAACCACTTTCAGTAACTACAGTTGGTCGCTACATCTGTAAGTGCAAGTTAAAAAGCAAAGCAAAAGCCATTTATCAACAACACCATGGAACGTCCCTGGCTTCGCTGAGCCCGAGCTCACCTAAAATGGGCTGATGCAAAGTGGAAAGGTAATCTGTGGTCTGACGGGTCCACATTTCAAATTATATTTGGAAACAGAGGACGTGGTGTCCTCCAGAACAAAGAGGAAAATAACAATTCGGATTGTTATAGGCGCAAAGTTCAAAAGCCAGCATCTGTGATGGTATGGGGGTGTGTTAGTGCCCAAGGCATGGGTAACTTACACATCTGTTAAGGCACCATTAATGCTGAAAGGTCAATACAGGTTTTGGAGCAACATATGTTGACATCCAAGCAACGTTATCATGGACGCCCCTGCTTATTTCAGCAAGACAAGTGTTACAACAGCATGGCTTCGTAGAAAAAGAGTGCGGGTACTTTCCTGGCCCGCCTGCAGTCCAGACCTGTCTCCCATCGAAAATGTGTAGCGCAATATGAAGCGTAAAATACGACAGCGGAGACCCTGGAATGTTGAACGACTGAAGCTATACATAAACTATCTTGCCGATTGTATTGTACCATATGTCCTGGCAAGAAATCTACGTTCAAAGGACTCCGGCTTATTAGTGATTCCCAAAGCCCCAAAAAAGTCTGCGGGCTATAGAGCGTTTTCCGTTCGGGCTCCAGTACTCTGGAATACCCTCCCGGTAACAGTTCGCGATGCCACCTCAGTAGAAGCATTTAAGTCTCACCTTAAAACTCATTTGTATACTCTAGCCTTTAAATAGACTCCCTTTTTAGACCAGTTGATCTGCCGTTTCTTTTCTTTTTCTTCTGTGTCCCACTCTCCCTTGTGGAGGGGGTCCGGTCCGATCCGGTGGCCATGTACTGCTCGCCTGTGTATCGGCTGGGGACATCTCTGCGCTGCTGATCCGCCTCCGCTTGGGATGGTTTCCTGCTGGCTCCGCTGTGAACGGGACTCTCGCTGCTGTGTTGGATCCGCTTTGGACTGGACTCTCGCGACTGTGTTGGATCCATTGTGGATTGAACTTTCACAGTATCATGTTAGACCCGCTCGACATCCATTGCTTTCCTCCTTTCTAAGGTTCTCATAGTCATCATTGTCACCGACGTCCCACTGGGTCATTATTGTCACCGATGTCCCACTGGGTGTGAGTTTTCCTTGCCCTTATGTGGGCCTACCGAGGATGTCGTGGTGGTTTGTGCAACCCTTTGAGACACTAGTGATTTAGGGCTATATAAGTAAACATTGATTGATTGATTGATAAAACAAGAATGGGAAATAATTCCACTTTCAAAGCTTCAACAATTAGTTTCCTCAGTTCCCATACATTTATTGAGAGTTGTTAAAAGAAAAGGTGATGTAACACAGTGGTAAACATGTCCTTTGCAATTACTTTGGCATGTTTTGCAGCCATGAAATTCTAAGTTAATTATTATTTGCAATAAAAAAAAAAAGTTTATGAGTTTGAACATCAAATATGTTGTCTTTGTTGTGCATTCAACTGATTATTGGTTGAAAAGGATTTGCAAATTATTGTATTCTGTTATATTTACATCTAACACAATTTTCCAACTCATATGGAAACGGGGTTTGTATTTAAAGTTTCTATTCTTTAGTAATTGCATGTTTACCTTTGGGTTATCATACATCCATGGTAGTATTGCAGGAATTGGTACTGTAGGTCTAACTTTAATATTATCACTTTGAACTTTATTACATATGTCTCCTATAATCCACCCAAAACTATTCATTTTTCTTCTCCTCTTTTTCTTGGCAGTTTAGTAGCACTTGACAAGTTGGATGTCCTTGCTTGGATCCTTTTCAATTTTCCCAATAAACTGCTGAGAGTTGATCTTTCCTCATGTCCAAAGGTTTTTCGTTCATTTGTATTTGTAATGCTGCCACTGGGGTTGATGTAGTAGTTCCACAACATAACCTTAAAGCCTGTGACTGGATCCTGTCTATTTTACCAATACATGTTTTTGAAGCAGATTGGTAAATAATGCATCCGTAATCAATAACAGATCGAATTAAAGTGATATATATTGTTTTCAACGTCAACCTATCAGCCCCCCAATCTTTACCGCTAAAAGCCCTCATTATATTTAACACCTTTTTACTGTTCCCCACTATTTCGCTGATGTGGGTTGACCAGTTAAAGTTTATATCAAACCATATTCCTAAATATTTAAATACTTGTACCTCTTCTATATTTTCTCCATAGAGTTTTTATTTGGAGCTTGTTTTGTACTTTCCTCTTAGTAAAATTAATGACTTTTGTCTTTCCAACAGAGAATCTTAAACCCCAAGCCGTTCCCCAGTCTTGAACATTATTTACCACTCTGGTAAGACAATGTCATATCCATAGTGTTGGTAAAGCTATTATCGTTGTCTTCATCATGTCTCCAAAATTTAAACTATTTGTTTCTTCTCTCTTTTGTTTTTCTACATTTCTCAAGTTATCATTACTGTGCACTTTAACAAATGTTTTTTCTAAAAGTTCTGCTTTTTCTTTATTTTCTACCACACACCTAGTTCCATCTTTCATCACATGATTGTTATGTTCTTTTCTGACCCTTGACATTCTCTTGATCATTCCCCACACTTGGCCTAAAGGAGTAGTTCCATTTAGTGTTTCACAAAAAGTTCTCCAATAGTGTTTTCTTGTTTTTTAATAACATACCTTACTCTGGCTTGGTGCCTTTTAAATTGGATCATATCTTGGAAATTATGTGTTCTTCTCAATATTCTAAATCAATCAATCAATATTTATTTATATAGCCCTAAATCACAAGTGCCTCAAAGGGCTGCACAAACCACAACGACATCATCGGTAGGGCCCACATCAGGGCAAGGAAAAACTCATCCCAGTGGGACGTCGACCATGATGACTATGAGAAACCTTGGAGAGGACCACATATGTGGGCAAACCCCCCCACCCCCTAGGGGACCGAAAGCAATGGATGTCGAGCGGATCTAACATGATATTGTGAAAGTCCAATCCATAGTGGATCTAACTTAACCGTGAGAATCAAGTCCAAAGTGGATCCAATATAGTAGCGAGAGTCCCATCCAAAGTGGAGCCAGCAAAAAACCCTCCCAAGCGGAGGCGGATCATAGCTACTTTCCATCTGCAGTCCCTGGCTACCTAAATTAAAGTGATACAAAAATCATGCAATAAAATTACGACACTAATTAATCATAATTATAATGTGTAAATATATATATATATATATATATATATATATATATATATACATAATAATTCATAACTAATCAATAAATAATCATAATATAGCATGTAATCAAATTAAGATAAGTCCTAAACTGCCCTTTCACTAACACATACTATATATTCAATACATCCATCCATCCATCCATCCATCCATCCATCTTCTTCCGCTTATCCGAGGTTGGGTCGCGGGTGCAGCAGCTTAAGCAGGGAAGCCCAGACTTTCCGTTCCCCAGCCACTTCGTCTACCTCATCCTGGGAGATCCCGAGGCGTACCCAGGCCAGCCGGGAAACATAGTCTTCCCAACGTGTCCTGGGTCTTCCCCGTGGCCTCCTACTGGTTGGATGTGCCCTAAACACCTCCCTAGGGAGGCGTTCGGGTGGCCTCCTGACCAGATGCCCGAACCGCCTCATCTGGCTCCTCTCGATGTGAAGGAGCAGCGGCTTTATTTTGATTTCCTCCCGGATGGCAGCGCTTCTCACCCTATCTCTAAGGGAGAGCCCGACCACACGGCGGAGGAAACTCATTTCGGCCACTTGTACCCATGATCTTATCCTTTCGGTCATGACCCAAAGCTCATGACCATAGGTGAGGATGGGAACGCAGATCGACCGGTAAATTGAGAGCTTTGCCTTCCGGCTCAGCTCCTTCTTCACCACAACGGATCGGTACAACGTCCGCATTACGTTGCTCCAATCAGCCGCCTCGACAATAGAGGTGCGGAACATGGTCCACTCGGACTCATTGTCAAGTACCTCCCTCGTGACATGTTCGAAGTTCTTCCGAAGGTGGGAATTGAAACTTTTTCTGACAGGAGACTCTGCCAGACGTTCCCAACAGACCCTCACATTGCGTTTGAGTCTGCCAGGTCTGTCCGGCATCATCCCCCACCATTGCAGCCAACTCACCACCAGGTGGTGAGCGTTAGAAAGCTCTGCCCCTCTCTTCACCCGAGTGTCCAAAACATGAAACTGCGGCATAGGGCGTCCTGGTGCCAAGTGCACATATGGACACCCTTATGTTTGAACATGGTGTTTGTTATGGACAAACAGTGACGAGCACAAAAGTTCAATAACAAAACACCACTCGGGTTCAAGTATGGGTGGCCATTCTTCCCAATCACGCCTCTCCAAGTTTCACTGTCGCTCCCAACATAAGCGTTGAAGTCCCCTCGTAGGACAAGGGAATCACCCGGGGGAGCACTCTCCATTACTCCCTCGAGTGTACCCAAAACGGGTGGGTACTCTGAACTGCTGTTTGGTGCGTAAGCACAAAGACAGTCAGGACCCGTCCCCCAACCCGAAGGCGGAGGGAGGCTACCCTTTTGTCCACCGGGTTAAATTCCAACGTACAGGCTTTGAGCCGGGGGGCAACAAGAATTGCCACCGCAGCCCGTCGCCTCTCACTGCCGGCAACGCCAGAGTAGAAGAGAGAACCGCCCCTCTCGAGAGAAGTGGTTCCAGAGCCCTTGCTGTGCGTCAAAGTGAGTCCGACTATATCCAGCCGGAACTTCTCCACTTCGCGCACTAGCTCAGGCTCTTCTCCCCCGGTGAGGTGATGTTCCACGTCCCAAGAGCTAGCTTCTGTAGCCAAGGATCGGACCGCAAAGTGCCCTGCCTTCGGCTGCCGCCCAGCTCACATTGCACCCGACCTCAATGGCCCCTGCTATGGGTGGTGAGCCCATTGGAGGGGTGACCCAAGTTGCCTCTTCGGGCTGTGCCCGGCCGCCATCGTGCCCCACCTCCGGGCCTGGCTCCAGAAGGGGGCCCCGGTGACCCGCGTCCGGGCGAGGGAAATCTGGGTTCATGCTTTGTCATCTTCATAAAGGTCTTCGAGCTGCTCTTTGTCTGATCCCTCACCCAGGACCTGTTTGCCTTGGGAGACCCCAGCAGGGGGCATAAAGCCCCCGGACAACATGGCTCCTAGGATCATTGGGACACGCAAACTCCTCTACCACGATAAGGTGGCAGATCAGACAACCACAACTTATTTACATCATCACACAAGGACAATACATGCTCTTATTCACTTCTGTCATCATTTGTAAAAACTACCATGATTTTAACAGACACACCTCACAATTTACAACAAAAATGCTCTAATGGATCAATATAGTACACATTAAGTTGATATGTCAAACACAATGCCCACCTTTAGTGACCATGTGAGCAATTTTGAATGCTCCAAAGCCACTTTTGATAACTTAAATGTTTCTATTCCTTTTGATCTAACAGTGAAAAGGCTAATTGGTCTGTACTTGTTGTAAGTGAAAGTCAGCTCCAGACTTTCGTATAAGCATTGTAACTTTGTTTCTCAACTTTTAAAAATCATACGGCCCGTATTTAGACCTGTTTTTATTTCTATTTTGACAGCTGAGTCCCGATTTTTCATTAGAATCCAAATTGTTTCATTAATCCAAGGTATTTTTACTTTCTTTTAATTTCACTTTTCTTTCTGGGTTTTGTGTTAGTGTATTTACAGATGATCTCTTTGATTTTTGTATCCAACGTAATTCTAGTAGGGCTGCTTATCATTTGTGTCATGTAGAAGCCGTTTATAATATCCTTACGTTTCTTTCTACGCAACTTATTTAATCAGTCCAGATTAACGTCCCCCTTAACGTGCTATTATTTCATATTGTGCTGTTTGAGGATGTCTGAGAATTAATTAAGAAAAATGTCTTTAGCTGTGGTTGGTGGGTATGCTACAATTACCTTGAAATACATTTGTGAGGAAAATGTGAGTTTAATTTCAACACCCTCAAGATGATCTACTGGTAGGGTTATTTGTTCACTTTTAATATTTTCCCTTACATGAATCATAACTCCTCCCCCCTTTGTTACTTGATCTGTTATTTCTGTAACATTGTACCCCCGGACATTAATTAGAACAAAAGGGTCTTAACCATGTCTAAGGTACCTCAAATTCGAGTCTGACACTAACTGCCGTATTAGTTCAGAATGGTTCCTTTTGTAGAACGTTGAGTGATGCGGACACATTTGTTACTGAATACTTTCTATCAGACTTTTGTCTCTAAGCGGTTTTTTGTATGTAATAAGTAACTATGATTATTTGATATGCTTAAATGTGTTTTTCGAGCTCAAATTAGTATTACTCATTCACGGATGCCATTCTACTATAATACTATAAAAAGGTCAGTAAATGCATGTATATATTTGTAAACGCTCTGACCCGGGAAAGGGGTAGGATTAAATAAGCTTTGCTTCTTCCTACTCCTTTTCGGACATAATGTTATGTGAAAATATATGAAATTATCTGATGTATTATGTTGTAAGTATGTTCATGATCAAACCTGTGACTCAGACTCCATGATTCAAACAGGTGTGACTATAAACGTCGACTATATTTTGATTAAACCCGATTACACAGTTAAATGTTAAAAATATTTTAGAATATACATTTTTATTTTCTTCTATTGTGATTATTCTTAAAATAATTAAAATGTCAATATATTTAAATAATACATTTTATGTTCATCATATTTAATTTAATATGTTATTAATTTATTTGTTTACATAACTATTAATTCAAAGCTACAATGTTTTCTAATCTATGATGTGTGTGCGTGTGTGCGTCTGTATCTTAACTCCCACACAGGAAGTGGATCAGTACAGGCTCAAGGCTGTGTAAACATAATATTAAACACATAAAATAAATGAACAATGAATCAACCTATGCTTCAATGTCCAACAATCAAATTTTATTTATTAATATTTAAATGTTTATTTATTCATATACCTTTTATTTTACTGGAATTAGTAAGCACAAACTACCGGTATACTCTACAGACTGAGAACAGCTGTCCAAACACACCTAGTAATATCAAGCTTAATGCTAACCTAGCCTTACTGGGCTTCAGTAAGCTAATTTTTGCTAACCTAGCTCAATGCTAAACTAATCCTATGCTAATCTAAAATATGCTACGCTATGCTATGCTAACAGTGACACACCTCTCCGGCCCACGTCACACAACCACGTCACACACCTTTATTTCCAAGACACGTATCTTATCTCAATGTTAACAAACAGAGACTCTTCTCGTATTTTCATTCACACCGTGTACTTTCTCACACTTTAAACAAAAATATATTCGGAAAAGAATGGAGGGTAATCGTTAACCAGCTATGTCTTATCTCTCACACACCACTTCTTCTTATTATTGCTTCACACGCAAACAACATTTTTTTAACAAAGACAGAGAGCCTTTTTTCTGTAGTCAAACTCTCCGACCCTTTTTACAAAACTACAATATCATATAATCCCAATCACACCCATACAGTCAACCGGGCGGAATTGCCAACACAACAAAAACAACCTCAACAGTCAACTATTTTTCTCACCCAGAAGCATAGCTGTGCTATATCAGATCTTAAAAATAATAAACAACATTTATCATTCACTCTGAGCTGAACAAATGGCTCGGTAGGTAGAAGTCCGGGCATCTCTGCTTAGGCTGCTGCCCCCGTGACACGACCTCGGATGAGTGGAAATTGATACATTGATGGATAGATCATTCACTCACATGCTTTCTGAACATAAACTTTGTCTATCGTTTCGTAAACACACACATTTTGGACAATTTCCCATCTTTTACAGTTCAGCAGGGATGTGGGGGAAAAAAAAAAGAAATGTGAAGCTCGCTGCGCCAAAGAGGGAGGATGAGGGAGAGTGGGAGCATTGGAAAATAAAACAAATCAGACCCGTAGGTACATGCATTATTGTTTATAAATACACATTTATACAAATGTACCAACAAACATTGAATCACTCCACATCCAACACACTTCTCAATATTCACCAATTTATATACACATTAACAAAATACTACCCACCCAATGTCGGGACAACTCTAAACAATTATGCACGCGTTCTTTTTGTGAACCGGCTGTCTCAAACACCAACACAGGTCCCTTCTTACTTATTAACGGCGATTAACCCGTCCAGCGGAGCAGACCCTGCGTTACCTCCCTGACCCCCACAGCACACAGCCTAAGGCTCTATTGAGTCACTGGTCGTCACCCGCCGACTCTACACTCACGTGTATGGTCAGTACCAAACAGCATCACCAAGTTTCACCAAAGCTCTACTGTCTGGAACCCGATCTCCATCCGTCTAACTGTAGCCCACTTATCAGATTGCTGTGACAAACATCATCTCAGTCTCTCTTCCAACGGAGTCACTGAAAGGTCACTAAAAATTTGGCTTTTATACCGCTACAGCTCCACAAAGACAGATGTGTCGCACCTTCACAAACGTAACAATTTTTATATAGTCAAAAGTACCGCCATTTAGTTAACAATGCCTTTACTTTAGCTGTACCCAACTACACTCAACTGGCATACTTGCAGAAGAAGACCCCCCTCTGTTGTTAGCCAGAGGAGGGGAAGAGGTTAAAAATGTATTTGTATCAAATCGTTTGTGCAACACACTCCTGAACCACCACAATTCTATTGTATTTTCTGATTATTATAACAAGTATCACAAGTTTTCAGACGAACACACAGACAATATAATCACATATAAGACAACCTAATATACCCAATCACTGGTTGTTTTTGGAGAACCTGCTAGACTTATCTTTTTTTTTTAATCAAAAAACAGGTTCAGTAATAAGTCTTACCATTCCGATCATCTCCAGACAGACAGCTTTTACACTTCAAACAAAACTGCTTACCTTTAAATGCGCGTTTGTAACCCTCCGTCTGCCTGAGAGAGGACCGGGAGCGGTCTCGACCTGCAGCGTTCTTGGACCATCCTGTTCGTGACGCCACTTTGTAGTGGAATGGTCCGAAACTCAACTGCAGACAAAGTGGTTTTAGTATAAAAGTTTTATTTACCCATTAATTAAAATAGTACAAGTTGGATTAAATTGCCCATGCAGACAGATACCGTCCTCCAGAGGAAGCAGGATCAAACGAAAAACATGCCAATCATCTCTCTTCTCTTGGTCCACTGGCTTTTTATGTTTTCGTCATGTGTCAAGGTCGAGTTGTTTTTGCCACTGCTGGCACCAACATAATCCTGGATCTCCTAGTCATAACAAACAGTCATAACATTTCTTAGAATGGTGAGAGTGGCCACAAACTGAACTTTCCCCAATATATCCCATTGGTTCTGAATAGAAAAAAAGAAAAGAGCAGACCTCTTAGCCTTTTTGACAGATCTTCAAAATATGGTATAAATTAATCAAAATAAAGTCAGAAATTCCACTACAATAAATTTTCCCTCTTAATATTTATTTTCAAATTTGTTGAAAGGTGCAAGTGAAACCATGTGATGTTACTTGATGTAAACATGTCTGTAACAAATAAATCATAACCATAGCCACACTGTGTAATGACTAACATTTACATGGAATTTCATAGATGACATTGCATTTATTGTTTTGTTCTATTCTGTCTTTTGAATGTACAAGTATATATCTTGTTTTTAGTGTGAGCTATAACTGTTGTGTTTATTTTGTGTCATTGTGAAGTTTTTTGTACCTGAAAATCAGTAATCCCGGCCCCCAGACACATTTTTTCCTCTAAATTTGCCCCCCAGGTCAAAATAATCATGGTTACTACTCTTTACCGCATCTCTCCATGAACCCCGTTACAAACATCGAACCAGGAACGTCGGGTTGCAGTGCATTGTGGGTAGGCGAGTCTTGTACATGATCATGTTCTGGCGGTTCATTTGCAAAATAACCCAGAGAGCACAACTCAGGTTTGATACAAAATGAAAGTAAAAAGTCATGTTGGAATATTAAAAAAAACTCCCCTCAGATTAATTGTTGTTCTCTTGGAAGTGGAGAGGGGGTGGAGGGTAGGGGCAAAGGTGGTCTCTGATTCATCTTTGACACAGCAGAAAAAGGGCTGAGAGAGGTTAAACCGAGGAAGCGTGGTGTTTTTTTCACTACAGCGCAACGAGGCACATATGTTTTTCGTTAGTGTCCCCTGTCTCTTGTTTGTCGTCGCGCACCTGATTTGTTGATTATGTCTTCTATTTAAGACTGCCTTTGTTTGACATTCGTTCTTGGACTCTTGTTTGCTCCCACGCAACACTTGACGTCGCTCGTCCTGCATTGTGGTAAAGACTACTTTTGTTACTTGTTAGCTTCCACGCTATTCCTGTTTAGTTTATGTCCCTAGTTTACATACTAGCGCTTTCTGTTTGTTTTGTCAAGTGCCTTTGTGCAAGTGCATTTGTTTTTAGTTTGTTTTATTGTATAATAAATTATTTTTCCTACCTATACGCTGTGTCCATCTTCGCTGCACCCACGGGAGAACGCAAACCCCGCCACGATGCCAGCTTAGCATCACAGAAGAGTCCAAGCAAAGAGACTTACGGGGCAGATAGCCCAAAAGATAGAGGCTGGGATTTTTCGCCACACGCCAGAGTGGATCTGGGAGCCCGGACGTCTCCAGGCTTCATCCGACACCTCTTGGCTCGATGCGGTCCCGCCTCGCATGGTCAGCGACAGCAGAAGTCACGGAGGAAGGCTTTGCCTCGCGAAAGTGACGCGCAAGTCCTGCCATCTCGCCTTCATGGACACAGCCACTTTCAACCCGTCCAGGACTCGCCCTACATATCTGGTAGTACTTTTTGTTATTCCTCTTTTCTCTCCTCCGGCTGGCCCGCTAGTCACAAGTACTCCAGTGGTGACGTCACTCCTCTGACGTCCCCAGAGGAGAGTGGAGATGAGGAGTTTTTTTAGAACATGCTGTCGTCCACAAGGGATTGTAATAGTGCTATCAGACACTTTCAGGACATTTTTTTGCAGTTCCAAACTGACTCTCAGTTTTTTAAAGTCCCGCCCCCTGGGACTATTGCTCCCACCCTGTCTACCTCTTTCTGTTCCTTCCCCCACCCATCCCTAGAGGTAGTTTTTGACCCTGGACAGCGCGTCTGGCGTCCGCTTTTGGAAGGGGGGGCTCGTGCTGGTAGCTGTGCTATGGATGTAGCACAGCGGCGTTCAGCCAAGCCTCCACCTCCACAAAGACCTCCTCCACCGGTCTTTCGTCCCGCCAGACCGCAACCTCCTGTACGTCCTCCTCCACCGGTATTCTGGTTAGCTCTTCTTAGGCCACCTCCACCGATAATCCGGTTAGCACCTCCTGGGCCGCCTCCACCGACACCACGGCTAGCTGTTGTATGTCATAGCCCTAGCCTAAGTCCAAATCCTAGCCCTAGCCATAGCCCTAGTCCAAGCCCTAGTCCTAGTCCGACTCCTGGTCCAACTCGTGGTCTGACTCGTGGTCTGACTCATGGTCCCAGTCCGAGACAGAGTCTGAGGCCAAGTCTGAGGCCGAGTCCTAGCCTGAGTCCTAGCCTGAGTCCTAGCCCAAATCCTAGCCCAAGTCCTATCCCATGTCCTAGCCACAGTCCTAGCCACAGTCCTACCCAAAGTCTTAGCCCAAGTCACAGTCACAGTCCTAGTTATAGTTCCAGTCCTGGTCCCTGTCATAGTCATAGTCCTAGCCTTTGTCTTAGTCATAGTATTTGTCCTAGTCCTAGTCTTAGTCATAGTCCCAGTCTTAGTCACAGTCATAGTCTTAGTCCTAGCCCCAGTCCCAGTCTTAGTCATAGTCTTAGTCACAGTCCTAGTCATAGTCATAGTCTTAGTTGTAGTCCTAGTCACAGTCGTAGTCCTTGTCATAGTTTGAGTCCAAGTCTTAGTCCGAGTCCTTGTCATTTTCCAAGTCTGAATCCCACTCCCGCACCTGACTTCATGCTGGATCCCACTCTAGCACAGGTCTCAATGCTGGATCCCTCTCCAGCACCGGACTTCATGCTGGATCACACTCCAGCACAGGACTCAATGCTGGATCCCACTCCAGCACAGGACTCAATGCTGGATTCCACTCCAGCACCTGCTCCTCGGCCGGCATCTGCACCTGCTCCTCGGCCGACATCTGCATCTGCTTCTCGGCTGACGCCCCAAGCTCCAGCGCTGTCTTCGCCTGCTTTGGCTGCAATCCCCGCACCTTCATCATCTGCAACTTCCAAGCCCGCCATGACGACGGCCCCAAAGCGCCCACCTCCACGTCAGGCCACGAGTGTGGCCTTGTCCTGGTCGTTCTCCTCGCCAGGCGCTTCCTCCTCCACGTCGGCCATGGGTGTGGCCTCTACGAGGTCGCCCTCCTCGTCGGGCGCTTCCTCCTACACGTCGGTCATGGATGTAGCCGTGCCCAGGTCGTCCTCCTCGCCGGGTGCCCACTCCAAGTCGGCCTCCAAGACTTTTACGGCAGCGGCGTCCATCCGGGAAGACGCAACCTGGCGACACTCCACCGTGTCCTCCCTCCGCCGTGTCCTCCGTTTGTACTTTTTTGTGTGGGGGGGGTTCATTTTGATAGACTTTTTGGGACATCTGGGATCAGTCCCTTGAAGGGAGGCTTATGTCATGGTCCACGTCTTGGACCATGTCATATTCTGGGTTTTGTTCTGTTTTGTTATCGCCCTGTGTTGTATTTGACGTCTTTGGTTCCCGGTGGCACTTCCTGTTTTGTTTCCGTTGTCATGGTAACTCGTTAGTGTCACCTGTCTCTTGTTTGTCGTCGCGCACCTGATTTGTTGATTATGTCTTCTATTTAAGACCACCTTTGTTTGAGATTCGTTCTTGGACTCTTGTTTGCTCCCACGCAATAGTTGATGTCGCTCGTCCTGCATTGTGGTAAGACTACTTTTGTTACTTGTTAGCTTCCAGGCTATTCCTGTTTAGTTTATGTCCCTAGTTTACATACTAGCACTTTCTGTTTGTTTTGTCCAGTGCATTTGTGCAAGTGCCTTTGTTTTTAGTTTGTTTTATTGTATAATAAATTATTATTCCTACCTGTACGCTGTGTCCATCTTTGCTGCAAACACGGGAGAACGCAAAGACCGCCACAATGCCAGCTAAGCGTCACAATATACACATATTTAAAAAACACTGGGTTAAATAAAATAATATGTAGTCCACATCTCGGTCCACACTCTATTACAGTGGGTGGCGGTAATGCACACCAGAAGGTTGTTTGCCGGAAACAACCCCCCACCTCCGGAATCAGTCCCCGCCTACTCCCCTTGAGTTAAGCGCGAAATTCATTTGAGCGAAAGAGTGAGAGGAGCTCTTTAAAGCCCCGGAGAAGCTTAAAAACCTTACATAAAACAAGAAAAACTTACATGTAGGACATTCGCCGTCATTTTCGATTATATTGTCCAAGGATTCGATGTCTGGGTTTTTTGGCGGAATCAAGCCTTCTTCAGCCTGGAATGGAAGCCTGTCTCCGGCGGCAGTTGATGGCACTCGCTTGGTTAAGGGACTCCAGCGAGCCGGAGGTGTAAAGGGAAAATCTGTAAGTAAATATATATATATATTGTATATCGCATGTTTTTTTTTCTTGTAAAATGAGAATAATTTGACTCACCAAACTGCGATTGTGATAAAGCGATTGCGTAAGGATCCTCCAACATTCCCTCTATAAAACAACATAATTAATACACACCCCGAGAGTCATTTTCCAACTTTGTAAGATTAATCAGGCTTAGTTCTTCATCGCTTACTTCAGCGTCAGTTAGTAAAAAAAAAAGTATTATATCGGCGTACACATCTGCAAAGATTTTAACGTTTAAATGGGGTTAAACCATCGTCCAACAACATATACCAATAACGTGGTAAAACGGAGGCAATGTGTGTGTGTGTGTGTGTGTGTGTGTGTGTGTGTGTGTGTGTGTGTGTGTGTGTGAATTAAACACATTTATAAACTTATTGGTGTGTTCGTAATTTATTCGGTGGTACCTTGCACTACAGCCTTACAACTTCCGGATGGTCCACAGGCCGGGTGCTCAGAGGGCCGTGGCCGACTTTCTCTTTCGGCCCTCTCCGGAGGGGGGGGACTACTGCCCGGCCTGAATCGGGTGGTGGAGGCATGTGGAGAGGGGCATGTCCTACGCGTTCCCTGCGGGCGGGCCATGTGCAGGAGCCGATCATGAAGCAGCAAACAGGTGAGCAGATACCTCAGCTGGAACAAGTTATCTAGTCACCTGTTCCTTTATCAGCAACGTTAGAAATCATGACATGGTTGGCGGCAGGAGGGAGAGACTGACGGACGGAGGAGTGGAAGGTCAAAGACATTGCGAACGATACGATTGAGCTGAAAAGCCAAGAGACATTGTGAACTATTTCATTGAGCTGTATAAGTATGGGAAACATTAAAAGAAAATGTAACCACTGAGCAGAGTGTGGTGTGTCTGTGACACAGGAGAGGATCCGGGTCGTAGACCTTCCACACTGCACCTTAACCGTAATCTGAACACAGAAATTAAGCAACACCCACCTCTGAATGATGCCCGCCAATACATCAATAATGAATTCACCTTCTTTGAATGGGTTTCCCGCCCTAACAACTTACTTGCCAACCCTCGCGATTTTCCCGGGTGACTACCGAATTTCAATGCACCTCCTGGGGCAACCGTTCTCCAGAATTTGTCCAGATTATAACCGGACCAACAACATTAAGGATATACCGTGATGGCACTGCCTATAACGTCCTCTACAAGTGTGCCAGGTCATTTGCATGATGTGTGGGGCCTCTGCAGACCTACAAGAAGGACTCCAAGACAGACTTCATTAACAGCCATACAGGTCAGACTGAGGGTGGCCGTATAAACAACTTTTCTTTGTGTTGTGTTACGGTGCTGATGTTCTCCCGAAATGTGTTTGTCATTCTTGTTTGGTGTGGCTTCGCAGTTTGGCGCATATTTGTAACAGTATTAAAATTATTTATACGGCCAGCCTCAGTGTGACCTGTGTGGCTGTTGATCAAGTATGTCTTGCAGACACTCTCGCGTTACATTGAGAGCCAAGATAAACATATAATCTTGGCGATATGCCATTTATATAAGATATAGATGGTTTCAAAGGCAGTGACGGTACTCCACCCATCATCATTATCCGGGTGGAATTTGACAGAAACTCGAGAGAGAATTGATGCCCTGAATTACAGGAAAATTGTGAGGGTTAGAAAGTAGGACGCTGTAAAACTCACGGGCTGCACTAATGTTAAATTGTCGTATGAAGGTGCGAGCCGTAAAATAGCGTGTCTTAGACCCCTAATCTAAACTCTACCTTTACTGTAGTTTTTTTCTTAGTTTTTATTTAATAAGTTTTAGGTGTATTTGTTTGAGTATAAAAGTGTTTTTCTTCGGTCATGAAATGATGATAATAGTGTGCCAGGGCATACATAGATTTTATATTTAACACATAAATCTCTGGAGTCTACATCAACTTCAGATCTATTCCATTTTAGATGTAACACATACATCTCTGGAGTCTACATCAACTTCAGATCTATTCCTCATTTCAAAATGTTTTAATTTTTTTTTTTTTTTGTTTGTTTGTTCGTTTTCCGCCCTTTTTTGTCAAACAAAACTATGTTTTTTATGGCAAACACACAAAATATGCAAAATATTCCACCAGAATAATTGTTCAAAGTGGAATATTTGATTTTACGTAATCGGGGTTGAGGTGGGGGCAGGGGGCACGCGGGGGTGTATATTGTAGCGTCCCGGAAGAGTTAGTGCTACAAGGGATTATGGGTGTAGGCGCAGGGATTTGTTTCTCACTTGTCACCTGGGATAGTGGGTGTGGCTACATGTGTGTGGGCGGAGTGTGTGTAGGTGGAGTGTTTGTGGGGCTGAATGATTGCTGAATGAATATCACCTGCACCTGTCTGGGAATTGTTTGACTTGTATGGATAGAGTGTGAACCTGGGTGCCGTTACTTCTGTTGACCGCAAAAGGATCGCAAAAGAATCGCAATAGAACTGCAAAGGAACCACAAACCATCTGAATTGTGTTGACATTGTGTTTTTACTCAAAGGGGAAAAAAATCACCCTCAAAACAGAAATAAGGACCTCATGTTGCATGCTTGGACCTAGCGTGTCAGACAGAGCCCAGCTTTCCACTCTCAGTGACTATTTACAAACCCCGTTTCCATATGAGTCGGGAAATTGTGTTAGATATTCAGTTGAATATGCTACAAAGACAACATATTTGATGTTCAAAAGGCTAAACATTTTTTGCAAATAATCATTAACTTTAGAATTTGTTGCCAGCAATACGTGACAAAGAAGTTGGGAAAGAACATGCTGTCGTCCACAAGGGATTGTAATAGTGCTATCAGACACTTTCAGGACATTTTTTTGCAGTTCCAAACTGACTCTCAGTTTTTTAAAGTCCCGCCCCCTGGGACTATTGCTCCCACCCTGTCTACCTCTTTCTGTTCCTTCCCCCACCCATCCCTAGAGGTAGTTTTTGACCCTGGACAGCGCGTCTGGCGTCCGCTTTTGGAAGGGGGGGCTCGTGCTGGTAGCTGTGCTATGGATGTAGCACAGCGGCGTTCAGCCAAGCCTCCACCTCCACAAAGACCTCCTCCACCGGTCTTTCGTCCCGCCAGACCGCAACCTCCTGTACGTCCTCCTCCACCGGTATTCTGGTTAGCTCTTCTTAGGCCACCTCCACCGATAATCCGGTTAGCACCTCCTGGGCCGCCTCCACCGACACCACGGCTAGCTGTTGTATGTCATAGCCCTAGCCTAAGTCCAAATCCTAGCCCTAGCCATAGCCCTAGTCCAAGCCCTAGTCCTAGTCCGACTCCTGGTCCAACTCGTGGTCTGACTCGTGGTCTGACTCATGGTCCCAGTCCGAGACAGAGTCTGAGGCCAAGTCTGAGGCCGAGTCCTAGCCTGAGTCCTAGCCTGAGTCCTAGCCCAAATCCTAGCCCAAGTCCTATCCCATGTCCTAGCCACAGTCCTAGCCACAGTCCTACCCAAAGTCTTAGCCCAAGTCACAGTCACAGTCCTAGTTATAGTTCCAGTCCTGGTCCCTGTCATAGTCATAGTCCTAGCCTTTGTCTTAGTCATAGTATTTGTCCTAGTCCTAGTCTTAGTCATAGTCCCAGTCTTAGTCACAGTCATAGTCTTAGTCCTAGCCCCAGTCCCAGTCTTAGTCATAGTCTTAGTCACAGTCCTAGTCATAGTCATAGTCTTAGTTGTAGTCCTAGTCACAGTCGTAGTCCTTGTCATAGTTTGAGTCCAAGTCTTAGTCCGAGTCCTTGTCATTTTCCAAGTCTGAATCCCACTCCCGCACCTGACTTCATGCTGGATCCCACTCTAGCACAGGTCTCAATGCTGGATCCCTCTCCAGCACCGGACTTCATGCTGGATCACACTCCAGCACAGGACTCAATGCTGGATCCCACTCCAGCACAGGACTCAATGCTGGATTCCACTCCAGCACCTGCTCCTCGGCCGGCATCTGCACCTGCTCCTCGGCCGACATCTGCATCTGCTTCTCGGCTGACGCCCCAAGCTCCAGCGCTGTCTTCGCCTGCTTTGGCTGCAATCCCCGCACCTTCATCATCTGCAACTTCCAAGCCCGCCATGACGACGGCCCCAAAGCGCCCACCTCCACGTCAGGCCACGAGTGTGGCCTTGTCCTGGTCGTTCTCCTCGCCAGGCGCTTCCTCCTCCACGTCGGCCATGGGTGTGGCCTCTACGAGGTCGCCCTCCTCGTCGGGCGCTTCCTCCTACACGTCGGTCATGGATGTAGCCGTGCCCAGGTCGTCCTCCTCGCCGGGTGCCCACTCCAAGTCGGCCTCCAAGACTTTTACGGCAGCGGCGTCCATCCGGGAAGACGCAACCTGGCGACACTCCACCGTGTCCTCCCTCCGCCGTGTCCTCCGTTTGTACTTTTTTGTGTGGGGGGGGTTCATTTTGATAGACTTTTTGGGACATCTGGGATCAGTCCCTTGAAGGGAGGCTTATGTCATGGTCCACGTCTTGGACCATGTCATATTCTGGGTTTTGTTCTGTTTTGTTATCGCCCTGTGTTGTATTTGACGTCTTTGGTTCCCGGTGGCACTTCCTGTTTTGTTTCCGTTGTCATGGTAACTCGTTAGTGTCACCTGTCTCTTGTTTGTCGTCGCGCACCTGATTTGTTGATTATGTCTTCTATTTAAGACCACCTTTGTTTGAGATTCGTTCTTGGACTCTTGTTTGCTCCCACGCAATAGTTGATGTCGCTCGTCCTGCATTGTGGTAAGACTACTTTTGTTACTTGTTAGCTTCCAGGCTATTCCTGTTTAGTTTATGTCCCTAGTTTACATACTAGCACTTTCTGTTTGTTTTGTCCAGTGCATTTGTGCAAGTGCCTTTGTTTTTAGTTTGTTTTATTGTATAATAAATTATTATTCCTACCTGTACGCTGTGTCCATCTTTGCTGCAAACACGGGAGAACGCAAAGACCGCCACAATGCCAGCTAAGCGTCACAATATACACATATTTAAAAAACACTGGGTTAAATAAAATAATATGTAGTCCACATCTCGGTCCACACTCTATTACAGTGGGTGGCGGTAATGCACACCAGAAGGTTGTTTGCCGGAAACAACCCCCCACCTCCGGAATCAGTCCCCGCCTACTCCCCTTGAGTTAAGCGCGAAATTCATTTGAGCGAAAGAGTGAGAGGAGCTCTTTAAAGCCCCGGAGAAGCTTAAAAACCTTACATAAAACAAGAAAAACTTACATGTAGGACATTCGCCGTCATTTTCGATTATATTGTCCAAGGATTCGATGTCTGGGTTTTTTGGCGGAATCAAGCCTTCTTCAGCCTGGAATGGAAGCCTGTCTCCGGCGGCAGTTGATGGCACTCGCTTGGTTAAGGGACTCCAGCGAGCCGGAGGTGTAAAGGGAAAATCTGTAAGTAAATATATATATATATTGTATATCGCATGTTTTTTTTTCTTGTAAAATGAGAATAATTTGACTCACCAAACTGCGATTGTGATAAAGCGATTGCGTAAGGATCCTCCAACATTCCCTCTATAAAACAACATAATTAATACACACCCCGAGAGTCATTTTCCAACTTTGTAAGATTAATCAGGCTTAGTTCTTCATCGCTTACTTCAGCGTCAGTTAGTAAAAAAAAAAGTATTATATCGGCGTACACATCTGCAAAGATTTTAACGTTTAAATGGGGTTAAACCATCGTCCAACAACATATACCAATAACGTGGTAAAACGGAGGCAATGTGTGTGTGTGTGTGTGTGTGTGTGTGTGTGTGTGTGTGTGTGTGTGTGTGTGTGTGTGAATTAAACACATTTATAAACTTATTGGTGTGTTCGTAATTTATTCGGTGGTACCTTGCACTACAGCCTTACAACTTCCGGATGGTCCACAGGCCGGGTGCTCAGAGGGCCGTGGCCGACTTTCTCTTTCGGCCCTCTCCGGAGGGGGGGGACTACTGCCCGGCCTGAATCGGGTGGTGGAGGCATGTGGAGAGGGGCATGTCCTACGCGTTCCCTGCGGGCGGGCCATGTGCAGGAGCCGATCATGAAGCAGCAAACAGGTGAGCAGATACCTCAGCTGGAACAAGTTATCTAGTCACCTGTTCCTTTATCAGCAACGTTAGAAATCATGACATGGTTGGCGGCAGGAGGGAGAGACTGACGGACGGAGGAGTGGAAGGTCAAAGACATTGCGAACGATACGATTGAGCTGAAAAGCCAAGAGACATTGTGAACTATTTCATTGAGCTGTATAAGTATGGGAAACATTAAAAGAAAATGTAACCACTGAGCAGAGTGTGGTGTGTCTGTGACACAGGAGAGGATCCGGGTCGTAGACCTTCCACACTGCACCTTAACCGTAATCTGAACACAGAAATTAAGCAACACCCACCTCTGAATGATGCCCGCCAATACATCAATAATGAATTCACCTTCTTTGAATGGGTTTCCCGCCCTAACAACTTACTTGCCAACCCTCGCGATTTTCCCGGGTGACTACCGAATTTCAATGCACCTCCTGGGGCAACCGTTCTCCAGAATTTGTCCAGATTATAACCGGACCAACAACATTAAGGATATACCGTGATGGCACTGCCTATAACGTCCTCTACAAGTGTGCCAGGTCATTTGCATGATGTGTGGGGCCTCTGCAGACCTACAAGAAGGACTCCAAGACAGACTTCATTAACAGCCATACAGGTCAGACTGAGGGTGGCCGTATAAACAACTTTTCTTTGTGTTGTGTTACGGTGCTGATGTTCTCCCGAAATGTGTTTGTCATTCTTGTTTGGTGTGGCTTCGCAGTTTGGCGCATATTTGTAACAGTATTAAAATTATTTATACGGCCAGCCTCAGTGTGACCTGTGTGGCTGTTGATCAAGTATGTCTTGCAGACACTCTCGCGTTACATTGAGAGCCAAGATAAACATATAATCTTGGCGATATGCCATTTATATAAGATATAGATGGTTTCAAAGGCAGTGACGGTACTCCACCCATCATCATTATCCGGGTGGAATTTGACAGAAACTCGAGAGAGAATTGATGCCCTGAATTACAGGAAAATTGTGAGGGTTAGAAAGTAGGACGCTGTAAAACTCACGGGCTGCACTAATGTTAAATTGTCGTATGAAGGTGCGAGCCGTAAAATAGCGTGTCTTAGACCCCTAATCTAAACTCTACCTTTACTGTAGTTTTTTTCTTAGTTTTTATTTAATAAGTTTTAGGTGTATTTGTTTGAGTATAAAAGCGTTTTTCTTCGGTCATGAAATGATGATAATAGTGTGCCAGGGCATACATAGATTTTATATTTAACACATAAATCTCTGGAGTCTACATCAACTTCAGATCTATTCCATTTTAGATGTAACACATACATCTCTGGAGTCTACATCAACTTCAGATCTATTCCTCATTTCAAAATGTTTTAATTTTTTTTTTTTTTTGTTTGTTTGTTCGTTTTCCGCCCTTTTTTGTCAAACAAAACTATGTTTTTTATGGCAAACACACAAAATATGCAAAATATTCCACCAGAATAATTGTTCAAAGTGGAATATTTGATTTTACGTAATCGGGGTTGAGGTGGGGGCAGGGGGCACGCGGGGGTGTATATTGTAGCGTCCCGGAAGAGTTAGTGCTACAAGGGATTATGGGTGTAGGCGCAGGGATTTGTTTCTCACTTGTCACCTGGGATAGTGGGTGTGGCTACATGTGTGTGGGCGGAGTGTGTGTAGGTGGAGTGTTTGTGGGGCTGAATGATTGCTGAATGAATATCACCTGCACCTGTCTGGGAATTGTTTGACTTGTATGGATAGAGTGTGAACCTGGGTGCCGTTACTTCTGTTGACCGCAAAAGGATCGCAAAAGAATCGCAATAGAACTGCAAAGGAACCACAAACCATCTGAATTGTGTTGACATTGTGTTTTTACTCAAAGGGGAAAAAAATCACCCTCAAAACAGAAATAAGGACCTCATGTTGCATGCTTGGACCTAGCGTGTCAGACAGAGCCCAGCTTTCCACTCTCAGTGACTATTTACAAACCCCGTTTCCATATGAGTCGGGAAATTGTGTTAGATATTCAGTTGAATATGCTACAAAGACAACATATTTGATGTTCAAAAGGCTAAACATTTTTTGCAAATAATCATTAACTTTAGAATTTGTTGCCAGCAATACGTGACAAAGAAGTTGGGAAAGGTGGCAATACATACTGATAAAGTTGAGGAATGCTCATCAAACACTTATATGGAACATCCCACAGGTGTGCAGGCTAATTGGGAACAGTTGGGTGCGATGATTGGGTATAAAAGCAGTTTCCAGGAAATGCTAAGTAATTCACAAACAAGGATGGGGTGAGGGTCACCACGTTGTAAGCAAATTGTCGAACAGTTTTAGAACAACATTTCTCAAGGAGCTAATGCAAGGGTTTTAGGGATTTTACCATCTACGGTCCGTAAAATCATCAAAAAGTTCAGAATCTGGAAAAATCACTGCACGCAAGCGATGATATTACGGACTTTTGATCCCTCAGGCGTTACTGCATCAAAAACCGACATCAGTGTGTAAAGGATATCACTACATGAGCTCACTTCATAAAACCACTGTCAGTAACTACAGTTGGTCGCTACATCTGTAAGTGCAAGTTAAAACTCTACTATGCAAAGCCAAACCCATTTATCAACAATATCCTGAAACGCTGCCGGCTTGGCTGTGCCCGAGCTCAAGTAAGATGGATGGATGCAAAGTGGAAAGGTGTTCTGTGGTCTGACAAGTCCACATTTCAAATTGTATTTGGAAACAGAGGACGTGGTGTCCACCAGAACAAAGAGGAACATAACCATTCGGATTGTTATAGGCGCAAAGTTCAAAAGTAAGCATCTGTGATGGTATGGGGGTGTATTAGTGCCCAAGGCATGGGTAACTTACACACCTGTGAAAGCACCACTAATGCTAAAAGGTCCATACAGGTTTTGGAGCAACATATGTTGTCATCCAAGCAACGCTATCATGGACGCCCCTGCTTATTTCAGCAAGACAAGTGGCTCTGTCAAAAAAGAGTGTGGGTACTTTCCTGGCCCGCCTGCAGTCCAGAACTGTCTCCCATCGAAAATGTGTGGTGCAATATGAAGCGTAAAATACGACAGCTGAGACCCCACACTGTTGAACGACTGAAGTTCTACATAAAACAAGAATGGGAAAGAATTCCACTTTCAAAGCTTCAAGAATTATTTTCTTCAGTTCCCAAAGGTTTATTGAGTGTTGTAAAAAGAAAAGGTGATGTAACACAGTGGTGAACATGTCCTTTCACAACTACTTTGGCACATGTTGCAGCCATGAAATTCTAAGTTAATTATTATTTGCAAAAAAAACTTAAATTTATGAGTTTAAACATCAAATGCATTGTAGTGCATTCAATTGAATATGGGTTGAAAAGGATTTGCAAATCTTTGTATTCCGTTTATATTTACATCCAACACAAGTTCCCAACTCATATGGAAACGGGGTTTGTACTTTCTGATAGTCACACAACATTGTAAACAGAAAAGGCTACATATATGACACCGACCTTCTGATACTTCGGTGGAATTGTGCACTTTGGAACACTCAACTACTCAAGTAACCAAATGAAACGAAGGAGCACAGCACAACCCATGGTATGTGAAATTCAGTTCATTTATACTGTGAATTATACTTGACTTGACACAGTTGAAGCTGGTTACTGCTGCATATTGGATACAGTAGCTGTGGCTGTCATTTTGATGTCATTATTGCTTGGGATTGAATAACCTGTGGAAAATGGATCGCTTATTTGTGCACATTAAAGAAGTTATGTTGGATGTGGAATTTTGATGCATTTATTGCTGATGGTCAAGCCTGAAATAAAGTGTGGATTTGGAAGCAACAGTGACTTTGTGTATGGAGTCATATTTTTGCCAAAACAAAGCAGCGAATTTGGATGTGGATTCATGATACAAATGTGGATTGTGACATATGCTCTCTGAACTTTTGTGGTGCACATATTGATGGATGTCAAGATGAGTGGATCAAAAGCTGGTTCCCAATTGAAAGGATAAAAAGCTGGTTCGAATGCAAATTAAATTGATTTCAATGAAACTGTTAAAAGAAAAATCCTTCTCACTGAAAAGGGCTTGGTGTGCAAAATGGAGAAGCTTCAAAAAGAACGCCAAGCAAGAGTGAATAAAATAAATGTATCATCATTGTTTTAAAGACGCTCATGGAGAATGATTAAAATGTTTCACAGGTGAAAACTCAACTGGACATTTTGATGCAATTACATAAGGAAACAACTTCCCTGCATGAGTCATTGGTAGAAATAGTATCTGAAGTGGGAAAGGATAAACAAAAAGTGTGGTTTGCAAGTATCAATAAATACAACAAAGGATTTATTGAGGAAGTGACACAGTGGCTCTCTGAAACTAAGAGACCAGTCTCAGGATATGCACCAAATGACAATGTGGAGGAGAAGGCCATATGTCAAGTAGTGAATGATGATATTCAACCAGAGGACAGCATCTCAAATATTGGAAGCAAAAATTATGGATCAAAATCTGGGACTTCAAGAACTTCAAATTCTTCTATTTCCTTTTCACTTGTCAAAGCAGAGGCTGAAATGGCTGCTTTTCTCGCTCGTCAAAAATTGCTCAAACAAAAACAAAAGCGGATCAGCAATAGGAGGAAATAAGGAAAAGGAAAGAGAGATTTGATCTTGAAGTGGAGATAGCAGCAGCTCAGGCTCGGATGGAAGTCCTAAGAGTTTCAGGAAACAGTGTGAAAGGCACCAGATATCAAAAATTAGATGGTATGGAATCTTATATGGCCAAAGTAGCACATGCTGCTCTTAATGCTGATACATCTGTGCCTGATGGCCATAGAGTGTATGACAGTCAAAGTACATCTAAGTCTCACTTAACAAAGCCGAAAAAAAGTAAAACTATTGTTAATGTTGGATCTCAAATAGTCCATCAAATGCTGCCTGGACTCCCAATGGCTACTAATGTGAACAGTAATGCTTCAGCTTCACAATGTACAAAACAATTCACATTTTCAGATGCCAGTCATTATTGACGATAACAATTTATTATCCATAATGGCAAGGTAAAATAAAATTTCTGCTCTACTGGCGCGACAACAGAACATATCTCATTTGCCAAGGAGAGAGACCCAGGTGTTTGATGGAGATCCTCTTCAATATCATGCCTTTATGAGATCTTTTGAGCACAATTTTGAAGAAAGGACTGGTGACGCTGGAGACTGCTTGCACTTCCTGGCACAATACACAAGGGGGCAACCACATGATCTTGTTCAAAGCTGCCAGCGAATGTCTCAAGATAGAGCATATCAAAGGGCTAAGGCTTTACTGGAAGAGCATTTTGGGAATGAGCAAAATATTGCTTGTGCTTATTTGGACAAAGCACTATCATGGCCTTTGGTTAAAGCAGAAGATGCCAAATCTCTTCAAGCATATGGTCTCTTCTTAAGAGGATGTTGTAATGCAATGGATGACATACAGTACATGTCTGAGCTTAACATGCCTGCTAACATGCTGATGGTGATCAAAAAGTTACCGTATAAGCTGAGAGACCAATGGAGGACGGTAGCTTGTGGTATTCAAGAATCACATTCTCGAATAGCTACTTTCCCTGACATTGTTAGTTTTATTGAAATTCAGGTAAAAATTGTAGCAGACCCTATATTTGGAAATATAAAGGATACTCCAAAGACAAATCAAATCAAAAATGGCAGCAAAGATGGCTATCAGCGTCACACACGAAACCAAGGACATGTTGCTACTACAGTAACATCAGTTAATGGAAAGGCCCATGTGAAGAAGGAAGGAGCCCCACTTGACAAGCGGACCTGCTTTTACTGCAAGGGTGAATATGCGTTGGAGGTGTTCTCTCTATTGGTAAAGAGGGCACATAATGACAAGATCACTTTTTTGAAAGAACATGGAGTTTGCTTTGGCTGTCTGTGCATAGGGCACATAATTAAGGACTGCAGGAGTGGATTTTCATGTAAAACATGTGGAGCTAAACACCCTAGTATTATTCATATTCAACCAAAGAAGAACGAGCAAGAGAAGGATCTGGCAGTTGCAGCAGGTATAAACAAAGCGGTGGGCAGCTCTGTGGTAACAGTGCGAATGAGTAGTCTTCCTGGGGCCGGTGACCATGGCTGTAAGCTTTCCATCGTGCCAGTGAAGGTCAAGTCCAAAAAAGGTCACCAAGTTGTGGAAACGTATGCCTTTCTGGACTAAGGCAGCTCTGGCTCTTTTTGTGCATCAAGTCTGATGAACAAGTTGAATGTTGCTAAATGTGTTGGAATGATCATTCAATCAATCAATGTTTACTTATATAGCCCTAAATCACTAGTGTCTCAAAGGGTTGAAAAAAACACAACACAAACCACTAACATCCTCGGTAGGCCCACATAAGGGCAAGGAAAACTCACACCCAGTGGGACGTCGGTGACAATGATAACCCAGTGGGATGTCGGTGACAATGATGACTATGAGAACCCTGGAGAGGACGAAAGCAATGGATGTTGAGCGGGTCTTACATGATACTGTGAAAGTTCAATCCATAATGGATCCAACACAGCCGTGAGAGTCCAGTCCAAAGCAGATCCAACACAGCAGTGAGAGTCCCGTTCACAGCAGAGCCAGCAGGAAACCATTCCAAGCGGAGGCGGATCAGCAGCGCAGGGATGTCCCAAGCCGATACACAGGCAAGTGGTCCATCCTGGGTCCCGACTCTGGACGAGCTGTCCATCCTGGGTCCCGACTCTGGAGAGCCAGTACATCATCCATGACCACCGGATCGGACCGGACCCCCTCCACAAGGGAGAGTGGGACATAGGAGAAAAAGAAAAGAAACGGCAGATCAACTGGTCTAAAAAGGGAGTCTATTTAAAGGCTAAAGTATACAAATGAGTTTTAAAGTGAGACTTAAATGCTTCTACTGAGGTGGCATCTCGAACTGTTACCGGGAGGGCATTCCAGAGTACTGGAGCCCGAACGGAAAACGCTCTATAGCCCGCAGACTTTTTTTGGGCTTTGGGAATCACTAATAAGCCGGAGTCCTTTGAACGCAGATTTCTTGCAGGGACATATGGTACAATACAATCAGCAAGATAGGCTGGAGGTAGACCGTGTAGCATTTTATACGTAAGTAGTAAAACCTTAAAGACACATCTTAAATGCACAGGAAGCCAGTGCAGGTGAGCCAGTACAGGCGTAATGTGATCAAACTTTCTAGTTCTTGTCAAAAGTCTAGGAGCCGCATTTTGTACCAACTGTAATCTTTTAATGCTAGACATGGGGAGACCCGAAAATAATACGTTACAGTAATCGAGGCGAGACGTAACAAACGCATGGATAATGATCTCAGCGTCTTTAGCGGACAGAATGGAGCGAATTTTTGCGATATTATGGAGATGAAAGAAGGCCGTTTTAGTAACGCTTTTAATGTGTGGCTCAAAGGAGAGAGTTGGGTCGTAGATAATACCCAGATTCTTTACCGAGTCGCCTTGTTTAATTGTTTGGTTGTCAAATGTTAAAGTTATATTATTAAAAAGAGGCCGGTGTCAAGCAGGACCGATAATCAGCATTTCCGTTTTTTTGGCGTTGAGTTGCAATGATAAGGAGATCATGTCATCTAATGAACACCAATGCTCTGCTTTTATTGTTTTATTCATTTATTATGTCATATTTAAACTATTGTGTGGAAGTCTGGGAAAATTGTTATCCCATCTACAGCCTTTAGTCACTCTGCTGAAAAAGGCCATCAGGATTGTGTCCAATGTTCACTATAGACATCATTCAAATCCACTATTTATGGACTTAAAGCAACTTAAACTGAACGATGTGATCAACTTTATAACTGCTCAAATTATGCCTAGGGCATCCCAAAACTCTCTGCCATCCAATATACAGAACCTGTTCCATGATAGAGATGATCACCATAGTAACAGTTTAAGAAGAAACAACAAATTATATTTGCCTAAATTTAGAACCACTTTAAAATCAATGTGCATTCCAGTGTGTGGAGTCACTCTGTGGAACAACTTAGGGGACAAGTTAAAAATGTGTTCTAACATGATTCCATTTAAAACACTGTTTAAACAAGAAGTACTGAAGAAGTACGAGGAGGAAAGAGAGTGATGCCCTCAGCACAGAGCGATGGGAGAGAGGTGTATGGTCAGAGAGTGTTTGGGCCCGTGTGTGTGTGTGTGTGTGTGTGCGTGTGTGTGTTTTGTCTCGTCTTGTCTTGTCTCATAGTATTGTTAGTGTACAGGAGTTTTTCTTGATTTTGTTTATAGAGTATTGTTCTTGTATTATATTGTTTATGTTAAATGTGGAATGTGTGAGAGGGGTTGGGCTATTATAAGCATCTGCTTCATCCAACCCCTTTTCAAGCCTTGCATAAATATCTCTGCCAAAATGTAAAAAAAAACCAACCTGTGTTTAGTTGTACTGTGCAGGTTTGAAATAAATATTTCAATTCAATTCAAATGTTTCAGTAAGAGGAACTAAAATTCTCTTAAGCACTTTGGGCCAAGAAAAGATTGTATGATGTTGTATTGTGTCAGATCTGGAGGTAGCTCGTCCGGAGAGAGATCTCTACTGTGACTTGCCAGATATATTTACACAGAATAAGATGCCTGTATGCAGGAGCAACATACCACGGGAACAGGATCTGGTCAGATGGCCATATTTGTGTGGAGTACACCTGCCTGAAATTGATGCAGACAGTGAACTGTTGATCGACTTAAATGCACCAAGAGCTTCTTGAGCCAACAAAGGTGATTCCAAGTGAAGGAGGAGGGCCGTACGCCGTTCAGACCATGTTGGGATGGACTGTCAACGGGCCAATGTTTGAAGCAGATGTGGAACAACCTAACATCACTGCTAACCGCATCTCTGTGATGAAATTGGGTGAACTGTGGAAGCAGCAGTTTCAACTCGACTTCTCTGAACGCAGCCATGAGGAGCAACTGAGTCCATTAAGAGAAGATGGCCAGTTTGTAGAAATGGTGAAAAGCTCTGTTGAGCTGATGGATGGTCACTACACCATTGGTTTGCCATTAACCTACTCAGTGGCCTAGTGGTTAGAGTGTCCACCCTGAGATCGGTAGGTTGTGAGTTCAAACCCCCTATAAAAATGGGAGCCATTCCCTCCCTGCTTGGCACTCAGCATCAAGGGTTGGAATTGGGGGTTAAATCACAGCCGCTGCTGCCCACTGCTCCCCTCACTTCCCAGGGGGTGATCAAGGGGATGGGTCAAATGCAGAGGAAAAAATTTCACCACACTTAGTGTGTGTGTGACAATCATTGGTACTTTAACTTTAACTTTAACTTTAAAAAAGGGAAATGTGTGCATGCCTGATAACCGCAAGTTAGCAGAGCAACGCACCTTGAATTTCAAAATAAGGTTCCAAAGGGATGCCTTATTCCATACGGACTAGACTATACTTTGTTCATGCACAACATCATTATCTGCGGTTATCCTGAAAGAGTGCCTATGGAAAATCTGTCATGTAACCATGGCAAAACTTGGTATATTCCACATTATGGTGTATACCATCCCCATAAGAAAAAAAATCAGAGTGGTGTTTTCCAAAAGGATGACTTGTATGCTGTACGTAGATGGAAAAAAAATTCAGTATATGTCCAACCTGTTCTGGAAAAGATGGAAAAAAGAATACCTACCGCAGCTTCAGGAAAATGGAATAAGACCAAGCGGAATTTTGTTCCAGGAGACATTGTGCTTGTTGTGGATGACTCTGCACCTCGCAGCACTTGGATTATGGTGGAGAGTTGTCAAGGTTGTTCAAGATAAAAGAGGACTTGTTCGACAAGCCAAGATCAATACCTGGACAAGCTTTCTGGACAGGCCTGTCACTAAAATGTGTCTGCTTCAGGAAGCCGGACATCTGATGGGATTATTTGTTGACAGGACTTGATTTTGAATATGACTTGTGACACAGACCACACTCTGTCTAGGCTCTGAAAGGTCTGGAACCTCTAGCCTAGTGACACTTTTGCATATGTATAAATATATATATATATATATATATATATATATATATATATATATATATATATATATATATATATATATATAAATGTATATATATATATATATATATATATATATGTGTGTATATATATAAATATATATATATATATATATATATATATATATATATATATATATATATATATGTATACCTGCTTGTTCAAGGACATTGAATATGAACTATTGTTATAACTGCAAAAAAAGGAAAATGTAATGTTCTTGTTTGATTTGATGTATTTTACATTGAATATTTCCATGCTGCTACTATTGTTCAGTAATTATTATGTCATAATATTTGGGGGCCGAAATGTAGAGGCAGGGATTTGTTTCTCACTTGTCACCTGGGATAGTGGGTGTGGCTACATGTGCGTGGGTGGAGTGTTTGTAGGCATGAATGATTGCTGAATGAATGTCACCTACACCTGTCTGGGAATTGTTAGGCTTGTATGGAGAGAGTGTGAACCTGGGTGCTGTTACTTCTGTTGACTGCAAAAGGACTGCAAAGAAACCACAAACCACCTGAATGTAATGTATTGTATTTTTACTCAAAGGGAAAATAAATCACCTTCCAAACAGCAATAAGGACCTCATGTTGCATCCCTGGACTTAGCGTGTTAGACAGAGCCCTGCTTTCCACTCTCAGTGACTATTTACTTTCTGATAGTCACACAACACTGGGTATTTATTCTGTTGTGTTTATGGTGTGTTACGGTGCGGATGTTCTCCCGAAATGTGTTTGTCATTACTGTTTGGTGTGGGTTCACAGTGTGGCGCATTTTTGTAAAATTGTTAAAGTTGTTTATACGGCCACCCTCAGTGTGACCTGAATGGCTGTTGATCAAGTATGCCTTGATTGACAACCAACTCTCTGCATCGCTTTCTCTGTCTCTCCCACTCCCTCCCACAAATTTCGCTGCGTACGCACACCTTTACCATTTATTTTTTTCAACCCCTGCTTTACCCTGGACGTAGCAACCCTGACTCAAGACGCCGGACATTTGAGGCATTTTAGGAACCCCGTCCGGACAGCCCCGTAAAAGAGGACATGCCCGGGGAAAAGAGGACTTGTGGTCAGCCTAGCACTGACCAAATTGAACCTGGCATCTTTCATTTTCAGATCAACACTGTATGAAAAAAATAGTCAAAAACAGGATATAACGTCCGGAGTAACCTACCAGATAGCGAAGGACATACACTATTTGATGTCTTTTTATGCAGCTAATTTTTATCTGACAGTTATTGAAATATCTTGTGTGACATCATGTACAAAAGTGCACTTTATTTGTCATAAGCTATTGTAGTGGCATTCTGTACAAAAAGTGCACTTTAATTTCAATCAATCATTTATATAGCCCTTAATCACTAGTGTCTCAAAGGGCTGCTCAAACCACAACACAAACCACAACACAAACCACTACGACATCCTCGGTAGGCCCACATAAGGGCAAGGAAAATTCACACCCAGTGGGAAGTCGGTGACAATGATGACCCAGGGGGACGTCGGTGACAATGAGGACTATGAGAACCTTGGAGAGGACCAAATATGTGGGCACCCCAACCCCCCCCCCCCCCGATTGATTGATTGTTATTCACTGAAAAAACCTCAACATGATCAAACTTGCATCTCTCATGTCTGAAACTGACTGCCGGAGTTTTAATTTTAGATGAGAAACCTGTTTTTATTTAAAACATTTTTTACTAAGCTGTCCTCCCTGAAGTGGTAAGGGTAAACACGGGGTGTGCTCATCTTACAGCATTTTGGCAGCATTTTTGTGTGTGTGTGTTCTGGTATCTATTACAACATAGGAACAAAAGTTTGTTTACAATATCACACCATGTGGATTAACAGCAGGCCCCTAAAAGGGAAATTGCCTAAAATGAATGCAGCAGAGAAAATGAAGGATTCTGTGATTTTGTTGTTTTGTCCATTAGTGTTTGTGCGTCTGGAAGTGTAAAGGGGGTTCTGTTATTAATCATTTTATGGAAACAATACTCCTGCCATGGTGACCAACGACAGTGCAGAGACCATAAATCATGAAGTTCAAAGTTCTTACTGTGAAGGCAGGAGCAATTCTCGAGGCGCATTTATAGCAGCGGCCCATTTGCTGAGCATGTTTTTCTACTGTTATGGTATGCGTGTGTTTTCTGGTATTCAACACTTTATAGGAAGAAACATTTGTTTACAGAATCTTGCCATGGTGACCTGTGGTAGCAATACAATCAGCAAAGTGTTATATGGATGCAGACGTACGTACTGTACTAATTCAAGGTCAGTGTATGTTTGTGTGTAACTCCTTGAAGACCATTTATCAGGAGGATAACTTCTCATCCATCTGAACAAGTCTCATAGCCTAACAAGTTTCATGTATAAGTGTGTGTGGTTCTTACTGCTTAAAGTACTGCAAAATAGTGATCCTCAAAGGCAAATGCCTAGAAGAAGGCAGTACAAGATGTGATAAGTATACAATTATTAACAACAAGAATGAAAAATGATCTTGCCTTGGAAAATCATTATGTTAGTCTGGGTATGATGTTTGACGACATGTCTGCTCGATTTTGCCTCTTTTCAAGCTTCATAAAACATGTCACGCCGTGCATAGTAATCTAAACTAACAGTATGTGGGGCCCCATTTGTTCCCCCCAAGCTCATTGTGTGAGTTGTTTGTTGTTATCGTCAAGAGAGAAATAGAAGCCATCAGCAGGATGTCATGACAAAGGCATCATTTCCCCCACTGTGTGCGCATTGTTCAGAGTACTCGATTATTAGGATAAACACGAGCAAATTAAACAGTCTTATTTGCAAATTTAGTCAGGTCTCTATTTAGCTGTCAAAATATTAGAAACACCTCTGAATATGCATGCGGTACAATTGTGCACCACAATAATATATACAGTATTACTGTACTGGTACACTAATGTAGTGTACTGTTGAGTCAATCAATACTTATCATTATTTGGGATGTGACTCTTACAACAATTCATGATCCAATTCCAAATTTTAGGTTGGCGATTTGATTCGAATTAATTACAAATTCAACAATATTCTCAAAATATGTGATTTGGTATAAACAATTTAATAAAACGTTTTCAAAACAGTTACAGGTTACAAAAGCTTCTCTTGGCTGCTGAACTGTTATGTTCCGACGTTGATGAGTCAGCGTCGACCGTCTTTATACTGCCGTCCTTCATCAATGCCAGGTGGGTCAGGCGTTGATTTCAACCGGCTGGGTGCGGTCTGCCTGATGAGCGCGGGGGCGTGTCTGGTGTTCCCAGTGGAGCTTCTGCGCGCTCCAGCAACAGAGGGAAGCACGTAGTGTGTGTGTGTCTCTTCCGAGAACTGGCGAGAGAGTGCATCAACTTTGGTGTGACACTGTGGCGGAGCTAGACTTTTATCCTTGGGGTGGCCAGGGGGTGGCCAAGGCTATTTCACAGACTATAACAATTAATTGTTTTCTTGACTTATCAATTGCAATTGGAGCGGCAAATGTTGAAATGTACATATTAAGCACTCAGGAGATGAAATTTATGTATATATAATTTGCAGTTTATTAACAATGCAGAAAATTTAAAACACAACTTGGCAACTTAATTACTGAACTGAGCATGTGACTGTTTCTGTCCATGCTCTGACCTGGTGAAGATGGGCTTTGCTGTGTTGTGAGTTCTCTATCCCGACTAGTCCCAGGAAGGGAGCTGCCCTCTTTTTCTTCTGTGTCTAATGGAACTACATTGTATAAAAATGAAAATATTAGTGTAAGCTAAATTAACATACAACCACCATAAAAAAACAACACACATCAGTAACCAACACTTCAGAACATCTAAAAATAAACTTAGGGGTTCCTACACATTTGAAATTTCCAGACCCTAATACGGAGACTTCTCAGTAAAAAAAAAAAATCTAAAAAAGAATCCAATAATTTGTGACATTTGAGATGAGTATATCATGTGAATAAATTATGCAATTCATCATGGAAATCATGTGTTATCATTATTGAATTTGTATGCCATTAAGTCACCAAATTATTTCCAGAAGATTGTAGATAGGTAGTGTATGCAAAATAATTAACCCACAAATCTTAAGATAACCCAGATAAGTATAAATATATTTCCATACAATTGTTTCCATCTTCCATATTACTACAGACCTGGAAATGTAGAAATTCCAAACTTTCCATACCAGCGTAGTAACCCTGTAACTTAAAATTACTCAAGTGAGCATGTGACTGCTTCTATGCTCTGACCTGGTGATGATGGGCTGTGTGCATCACATTCTCTCTCCTCCTGACTCGTCCCAGGATGGGAGCTGCCAGGACTGCTGGCAGACCTGAATCCTGGCTGTCTGTCTGCCTCATCTTTTCCCGACCCTGACTTGCTTCTTTTTAAAAAGAGGTCATAAATCTTCTCCCCCTGCCTTTTCATTCTCAACTGACCCTATGAAAAAATAAGCAAGTCTTGTTAACGTTACTCCAGGCATCACTTACAATCACAGTGTTATTAAATCTCCACTTCAAGCCTAAAACATGTCTGGGCAAATAAACCACTGTAGACCTAAGTTTAATATTCAGACTTTTCAGTTAGTTGACAGCAGGCTAACTACCATGTGAACGTTACGTTACAACAGAGCATGAAACAGCTAGCTGGCTGGCTGATTCTCCGCTAGGTTCATTCCTCTAGAACAGTGGTTCTCAACCTTTTTTTAGTGATGTACCCCCTGTGAACATTTTTTTAATTCAAGTACCCCCTAATCAGAGCAAAGCAATTTTGGTTAAAAAAAAAATAGATACTGTAGTAAAATACAGCACTATGTCATCAGTTTCTGATTTATTAAATTGTATAAGAGTGCAAAATAATGCTCATTTGTAATGGCTTTTCTTGAACTCTGGAGAAAAAAAAGACATAAAAATAAAAAAAAACTTGTTGAAAAATAAACAAGTGTTCAATTATAAATAAATATTTCTACACATAGAAGTAATCATCAACTTAAAGTGCCCTCTTTGGGGATTGTAATAGAGATCCATCTGGATTCATGAACTTAATTCTGAACATTTTTTCACAAAAAAAAAGAAATCTTTAACATCAATATTTATGGAACATGTCCACAAAAAATGTAGCTGTCAACACTGAATATTGCATTGTTGCATTTTTTTTCACAGTTTATGAACTTACATTCATATTTTGTTGAAGTATTATTCAATAAATACATTTATAAAGGATTTTTGAATTGTTGCTATTTTTAGAATATTTTCAAAAAATCTCACGTACCCCTTGGCATACCTACAAGTACCCCCAGGGGTATGCGTACCCCCATTTGAGAACCACTGCTCTACAATCATTGGAGAAACACGTAAATATAAATAGCGACCCAAATTAATTAAACGAGACGTTAGCGGCTGTTGGAAGCAAGACGCCATGAGATGTAACATTAACGTTTGCTTAATGCCGTGGCTCTCTGCTTGTAGAAAAAAAAAACTTCTATCTACAAAAGTTATTTTAAACAGTGACTCATTAGGACACCACCGTAAAACTTACTTTACGACGAGAAGGTTATCCTTCTTTTTCTTTGTACCTTCGTTGATCTCCGGCTCTCCGGTCTCCAGCAACGATAACCGACTCCAATTTAAATTTTCCTCTTCTTCAATGGCGATTCTTCTTCTCCCCTAATGAACGTGGCTCGCAAAGCTTTGTGGTACATAGCGCCAACTACTGTACGGGAGGGACTTAGCAGTCAATAGGCTTCACTGATTTAAAAATGCAACTGGCTCCTTCCGACAAGACGTGCGGTGCCGCGATATGTCAATGATCTGGGGTGGCACCTGGGGGGTCCAATCAGATTTCAGGGGGGTCCAGTGCTACCCTGGCCTCCCCTCTAGCTCCGCCCCTGGTGTTACAAGATCCAGGTCTAAAAGAGAGAACATAGTTGAAGTGAACAAAAAACTGGGACCAACGGGCCTGTCGATCATTAAGCCTCTTGGCGGCTCGGACATGGAGAAGATTACGGTGATCAATAGGAACCTGAAATTGATATTTAGCACCCTCCAACTCCAACAAATGTCTCCACTCCTTTAAAGCCTCGTAACAGCAAGTAACTCCCGATTACCAGCATCATAATTGAGCTCTGCAGGAGATAAGCGTCTCGAAAAAATGCACAGGGGTGGATTTGTTGTCCTGCTTGGAGCGTTGCGAATGCACTGCGCCAACTCCCGAATCAGAAGCATCTACCTCGACTATGAATGGGCAGTCTTGATCAGGGTACACCAGGATGGGTGCAGGGATGAAAAGCTCCTCTTCAGGCACCAGAATGCCATACCTGGTTCCTGGTTCCACCGAAGAGGTACATTGGTGGAAGAGAGTGCATGAAGTGGTGCGGCCAGCTTACTGAAGTCCTTGATAAATTGTCTCTAGAATCCAGCAAAGGCCAGAAAACGACATAACTCGGTACAGGTAGAGGGTTGGGGCCACTCCACTACCGCCTTCACCTTCTTGGGGTCAGCCTTGATGACAAAGCCAGGAAACTCAACAGAAGAGGAATTAAACTCACATTTATCTGCTTTGACGAAGATTCACGTCTTCTAGTAATCGTTGAAGAACAAGACAGACGTGTTGTTGACGTTCCTGAGGATTTTTGGAAAAAAATAATATGTCGTCAAGGTAAACCACAACAAATTTATCAGTCATATCCCTAAGAATATCGTTAATCAGGGTTTGGAAAACAGCAGGGGCATTGGTCAAACCAAAAGGCATCACCCTATATTCAAAATGTCCAAGGTGAGTGTTGAATGCAGTCTTTCATTCGTCTCCCTCCCTGATGGGGACCAGATGATAAGCGTTGCGGAGATCTAATTTTGTAAAGATGGTGGCTGGAGTAAGTGGTTCGAAAGAAGAGTTAAGTAGAGGTAGAGCGTATCTATTTCTAACAGTTATGCAATTCAGTTGACGGTAGTCAATGCAAGGACAAAGTGACCCGTCCTTGCTAACAAAAAAAAAAACAGCAGCCACAGGGGACTTAGAAGGTCTGATGAATCCAGAGGCAAGGGACTCAGAAATGTTGTCCTTCATGGCTTGTTTTTCCGGATAGTGACAAGTTGTACAGTCGGCTGCCAGGAAGAATTGCATTAGGGATGAGATCGATGGAGCAGTCATAAGGTCTGTGAGGTGGAAGAGACAATGCTTTGTCCTTGCTGAACACGGCTGCTAAATCGTGGTATGCTCTGGGAACTCGGGAAATGTCCACTGGAAGTGACACTGGTCTAGGTTTATCTGGGTGAATGACTGCAGATTTGAGACGATTAGAGTAGCAGTGGTTGCTCCAGGCCAGAATTTTACCCGTGGCCCAAGAGATGTGAGGATCATGCTGGATTAGCCAAGACCGGCCTAGGACGAGAGGGGCTACGGGGGCGTCCAAAACCCAGAAGCTGATGATTTCTGTATGGTTGCCAGAGAGGGTGAGAGACAAAGATTTAGTACGGTGCTAAATAGGGCCCAGGGGATGGCCATCTAGAGCCTGGGCGGACACAACATTTTCAAGCGGTATTAATGGAATACCCTTTTTTTGGGCGTACCTTAGGTCAATGAAGCTTTCGTCGGCTCCGGAGTCCAGGTATGCGTCTACAAACAATGTTCTAACTTCCCACGTCAGACTCGCGGAAACAGAATACTAGGATTCTTACGAGAAGAGGTTGTGGGGTTAGTAGTATGGCTCACCAGGATCCCCTTCACTGGTGAGCCTAATCTTTTGGCCGAAAGGTGCAGTTGCATACGAAATGATCTGCCCGGCCACAATAAAGACAGAGGTGAAGTTGGAACCTCCGTTCCCATTCCTCGAAGGTAAGTTGTGACCTGCCAATTTGCATAGGTGCAGAAAGTGTGGTTTGAACTGGTCCAACTGAGCCAGACTGCTTGTTGAGGGTTTGGTTGGAATAGCGAGAGTGTTTGGCTGAAGCTGTGCTACTGCCATAGTCGCTCCTCCTCTCTGCCTTCCGTTCAAGAAGGCGTTGGTCAAATAATAGTGCTAACTCAATGAGGTCCTGACAAGTAGAAGGTCTGTCCCGTTACAAACCATCCTTAATAGTTTCTGCCCGAAACTATTTTTATGGTTAATATACTCTAAATTTCTACTGTAATTTTTCAATTTTTTTTTAAATAGGTTATAAAACTGTAGAATTGAAGACATTATCTATAAATGAACAAACCGCCTGTTATTTTAAGTAATATGCCAGTAATGACAAACTTTGTATATTTAATTTTTTTTTACAGAAAAATACCGAATTAATTATACATATCATTTTCTGTTTTCTCAAATTACTTTCAAATTCATGTAAAATTACAGTAATTACTTTAATTAAATACGTAACTTGTTATATAAAAGTCTATGTCCATACTAACAATCTAACAGTTGTATATGTAATTTTTAGGTAAATCTTATTTTTTTTATATTCATGCGTATTTTTACATTCAAGTCGAAAAATATATGTAGCCCCTTTTATAAAAGTTTATGCTCATACTAACAATTTAACATTTTTCTCTGTAATATGACATACGTTGGTGACTGCAAGACATACTCGATCAACAGCCATACAGGTCACACTGACGGTGGCCGTACAAACAACTTTAACACTGTTACAAATATGCACCACACTGTGGAGCCACACCAAACAAGAATGACAAACACATTTCAGGAGAACATCTTCACCGTACTGCGATGAGGTGGCGACTTGTCCAGGGTGCACCCCACCTTCCGCCCGATTGTAGCTGAGATAGGCGCTAGCACCCCCCGCGACCCCAAAAGGAAATAAGTGGTAGGAAATGGATGGATGGATGGATCTTCACCGTAACACAACATAAACACAACAGAAAAAAATACCCAGAATCCCATGTGTTACAATATACAACCCCACCACAAAACCCCGCCCACCTAAACCGACGCACGGAGGGGGGCGGGGTTGGGTGGTAGCAGGGGTGTAGCCCGGAAGAGTCAGCGCTGCATAGGAATCTAGGTATGTGTCATGTTGTGTTTATGTTGTGTTACAGTGGGGATGTTCTCCTGAAATGTGTTTATCATTCTCGTTTGATGTGGGTTCACAGTGTGGCGCATATTTGTTACAGTGTTAAAGTCGTTTGTACGGCCACCGCCAGTGTGACCTGTATGGGTGTTGACTATGTCTTGCAGTCACCAACATGTGTCCGTTAAAGCCATACATATCACGTGTTTAAGTCGGCACGCTGATGGTTCGGTGAACGAATGAATGCAGAGGGCGTCAAAGCGCTGTCACGGCACGCCCGTGATGTATTTGCCCGGGCAAACATCGGGTCAATCCTACGAGAGGGTCACCCAAAGTCTCGCGGAAAAATCGGTAGGATCGGTAATTATGTTGTTATGCAGAGGGCGTCAAAGCGCTGTCACGGTACGCCCGTGATGTATTTGCCCGGGCAAACATCGGGTCAATCCTACGAGAGGGTCACCCAAAGTCTCGCGGAAAAATCGGTAGGATCGGTAATTATGTTGTTAGGGTTGGATTGCCATTCATAGAAGGTGAACCCACTTTGCACCAAGTTCCTGCATCCAGTGGCCCCCCGGTAAAATGAATGTGAGACCCCTGATCCTAACAATTCAGAAAAAATCTGTAAAACAATGGTATTTTTCTGTGAAACTGCCAGTATTGTCACTTCATTAAAAGTGGTTGATTGTAATATTTTGGAAAAATTCTGTAGAGAAAAGGTATTTTTCTGCAGAACTGTTTGCATCATCACTTTATTTAAGGTGGTTAATCTTAATCATTTAGTAAAAATCTGTAAAAGTACGATATTTCTGCGCAAAACGTTTCATGAAATTTTCTGTAAATATGTTTTTGATCATTATTTGGTTTACAATGTTTTACTTTCATTTTATGGTTTTCGTTTGGCAGCCATAGCTGCCAGTAGATGACCGTTTTTTTACAGAATTTTTTTTTACAGTGTGGTTTATTGAATACTTGATGATTACGTGGAGTGTTTATGCTACTATGTGTCTGCATGAACGACTGTGTGTGGAATTACCATATGTGAATACCGTGAGGTTTGTTGAGGTGCGTATTGGATGTTCAGCGTCCAAATCCGAGGGGGAGAGAAGCCAGGGGAAGTCCAAGGTCCAAGCGGGGGTCAAAGGCAGGAGAGAGAGTCCGAAAGTCCAAAAGCAGGGTCAAGGATCGGGGAAGGCAAACCAGGTCCAGGAGGGAAACAGCAGTGGTGACACGAGCGCTGTGGGAGGAGCGGGAGATACAGGGATCAGGGGAACAAAAGGCACAAGGAAACAGGCAACGAGCGAGATCAGGAGGTAGTCATAGACGTGCATCTTACGGGTAGTAGATTTACGTTCGGACGTCGATGAGTCAGCGTCGACCGTCTTCATACTGCCGTCCTTCATCAACGCCAGCTATGTCAGGCGTGGATTGCCGCCGGCTGCGGCGGAGAGTGGGCACAGTCTGCCTGATGAGCGCGGGTGCGTGTCTGGTGTTCCCAGCGGAGCTTCTGCGCGCTCCCACAGCAGAGGGAAGCATGGAGTGTGTGTGTGTCACAACATGATGTATATGACATATATGTGCAGTCAGTAAAGGTGGAGGAAAAAAAAACAATGTTTATTTTTTATTGTGCAGATTTTTGTAAATTATAGATCAATTTAAAATTGGATTAAAAAAAATCTCGATCTGGAAATGATTAGATTTTTTTCAGCACTTATTAGGTTGTGTCTAAAAGACACCTGAAGCAAAATTAATAAAACATAGTGTGGTGTACAAGAAGTTTAATCCAGTGCTCGGGGAGGTAGTACATAAGAGACGTGAGTGACTGCTCGCTGACTGCTTTTGTTGCAAAAAAGCTAAGTATTGTTCTATCTGTGTGCTTTTAACTGTTTTGCAGCTTTCTTTACAACTTCTCGAACATATTTAATTGTTCCATTTAACTTGCAAATCACCCGATCTCTGTCTCACCACTCCGCCCTCAGCTAGCTAGCTGCTAAGCTAACGAGGCTAGCGGATAAAGGCAGCGCCGGCCTGAAGGAAGCTACTTCCCCGCCACCATGACCACCGCTTCCCTGAGACAGCTGGCACTCCACTCGGCGACAGAAAGTTCTGTGAGCATGGTTTCCTGCGCTTTGTGCACCTTACTCATGGATAGGTTGGCTCTGCTAGGGATCTGTGTCCGCCAGTTAGAGCAGTGTAATTTCGTAACTTTAGGTGTTGCGGACACATCTGCTAGCATTAGCTGTAGCGAGCTAACTAGCCCAGCTTGTAGCAGCCCTAAGCGGCCTACAAGCTACGGTGTACTGGTTGAGACGCATAATAGTCCGAGACCCGAGTCAACCGGGCACCACACTTTAGTCATAGGGGACTCCATCACCCGAAACGTAAAGCTTAGCAAACCAGCCACAATTAAGTGTATTCTCGGGGCCAGAGCACCTGACATTGAAGCTAATCTTAGGGAGCTAACTCGCAACAGTCCAAGTAAACACGTACAACAGGCTAACCGCACCACTAGTTATGCGAACATAGTTATACACGTTGGCTCCAATGACGTTAATATGAGACAATCAGAGATTACAAAGAGAAACATAGCCAGAACTCTTGATCTTGCTAGAAAGATGTCCAGACATCGAGTATTCGTCTCTGGCACCCTGCCTGGGAGAGGCAATGATAAGAGATATAGCAGATTAGTCTCGCTTAACAAGTGGCTGGCTAGCTTCTGCAGATAACAGGGACTAACGTTTATTGATAATTGGCCCTCTCTCTGGGGAAAAACCTGGCTTGCTGATGAGAGACGGCCTTCACCCTAACCAGGAAGGCGCTATCATCTTGTCTCGGAACATAGATTTCTTGTTGAGCCACATTTGACCAACTGCACTAGAGCAAGCCCGGTCACAGGCAATTACAGAGCCTGCTAGTCTAGGTTAAGAGTCAGTTAAATTAGAACTAGCCAGCGCTAGGCTGGATAATCCCTGTACACATAGCAATTTTCTTAAAATAATAGACAACTCACATAATGTTTTTTCTGCTATGACTATGTCAGAGTTAGACATGCGTTCTACTGAGGTGGCAAATCATGATGCGTTCAGTTGTACCAGGCAGGTGTTGGTGTGGAGGATGCTATCCTTTACCTGCTGCACCGAGCCCACTCACACCTGGATAAGGGAAATGGCACTTTGAGGATCCTGTTCCTGGACTTCTCGAGTGCCTTTAATACCATCCAGCCCCGCCTCCTCCAGGACAAGCTGGACAGAATGCGAGTGGACCCCTGCCTGGTAGCCTGGATTTCGAACTACCTCACCGACAGGCCACAGTACATCAGACTGAAGGACATCACGTCTGACACTGTGATCAGCAGTACCGGAGCACCGCAGGGAACTGTGCTGGCCCCTCTTCTCTTCACCCTGTACACCGCTGACTTTTGCTACAACTCAGAGCTGTGTCACGCCCAGAAGTACGCGGATGACACAGCCATCGTCGGGTGCATCAGGGACGACAGAGAGGAGGAGTTTCGGAACCTGGTGAGGGACTTTGCTGTCTGGTGCCACACAAACTTCTTGCAGCTCAATCCGTCAAAGACCAAGGAGCTGGTCATTGACTTTGCGACGTCGAGTCCAAGGTCACAACCTATTGTGATCGAGGAAGTTGAGGTACATACCATGAACTCATTCAAGTACCTTGGGGTTTGGGTGGACAATAAGCTGGACTGGACTGTTAACACGGACCACGTGTACAAAAAAGGGCAGAGCCGGCTGTACTTCCTCAGGAGACTGCGCTCCTTCAACATTTGTAGAAAACTCCTGTGGATGTACGACCAGTCTGTGGTTGCCAGTGTTCTGTTCTACATGGTATTGTGCTCGGGGGCAGTACATCTAAGAAGGACAGCTCCAGACTGGAGAAACTAATCAGGCGGGCCGGTTCTACAATCGGAATGAAACTGGACTCACTGATGAAGGTGGCAGAGAAGAGGACTGTGGACAAACTAGTGAGCATCCTGGACAATGCCAGTCACCCTCTGCATGCAGTTATCAGTAGCCAGAGGAGCCTGTTCAGTGCCAAACTGCTTCATCCCAAGTGCAGGACTAATAGACTAAAAACTCCTTTGTCCCGCACGCTATTAAACTGTACAAATCCTCTCTGGCGAGGGGGTGGGGGATATTAGGATGTCAGGGGCTGCAAAACAATAACAGTGCAATACGTTTTTCATAACATGGTCACTACTGCCTAGTTTCTCTTGTTATATTCTTATTTTAACCTTATATTTTTATTCCCATTGTTGCTTTTTAGTTTCATTCTTATTGTAATATTTCTCTATTTTGTTTCCATTTAAACCCCCATTATTTACTTTTTACTTTTTTAAATTGATCTCAACTGTGTACACTGCTGCTGGAATTTTAATTTTCCTGAAGGAACTCTCCTGAAGGAATCAATAAAGTACTAGCCATCTATCTATCTATCAATCTTCCTCATAGGAAGACGTGCTGGTAGGATTGAGGATGTCTTCGAAGTATTCCCTTCACCGATCCACAACATCCGCAGTCGAGGTCAGCAGAACACCATCCCCACCATACACGGTGTTGACATTGCACTGCTTCCCATTCCTGAGACGGTGGATGGTGGTCCAGAATCGCTTCGAAGCTGTCCGGAAGTCGTTTTCCATGGTTTCCCCGAAATGCTCCCATGGCCTAGTTTTTGCCTCCGCGACTTCTGAAGCCACACACCGCTGGAGTCTTATGAGCCAAAAGAGCCCTATAGGACTGTTTCTTCAGCTTGACGGCATCCCTCACCGCTGGTGTCCACCAGCAGGTTTGAGGATTACCGCCACGACAGGCACCAACCACCTTGCGGCCACAGCTCCAATCGGCCTACCTTGTGACATGTTCAAAGTTCTTCCGGAGGTGGGAATTGAAACTCTCTCTGACAGGAAACTCTGCCAGGCGTTCCCAGCAAACCCTCACAATGCGTTTGGGCCTGCCAGGTCTGTCTAGCATCCTCCCCCACTATCGCAGCCAACTCACCACCAGGTAGTGATCGGTAGAAAGCTCCGCCCCTGGCTTCACCCGAGTGTACAAAACATAAGACCGCAAATCTAATGACACAACTACAAAGTCGATCATGGAACTGCGGCCTAGGATGTCCTGGTGCCAAGTGCATATATGGACACCCTTATGTTTGAAAATGGTGTTTGTTATTGATAATCTGTGACGAGCACAAAAGTCCAATAACAAAACACCACTCGGGTTCAGATCCGGGCGGCCATACTTCTAAATCACGCTTCTCCAGGTTTCACTGTCGTTACTAACATGAGCGTTGAAGTTCCCCAGTAGAACGAGGGAATCCCCCGGGGGAGCATTCTCGATTACTCCCTCGAGTGAATCCAAAAAAGGTGGGTACGCTGAGCTGCGGCTTGGCGCATAAGCGCAAACAACAGTCAGGACGCCTCCCCCCACCCGAAAGCGGAGGGAAGCTACCCTCTCGTCCACTGGGTTGAACTCCAATGTGCAGGCTATGAGTCGGAGCAACAAGAATTACCAACCCAACCCGTGGCCTCTTACTGCCAGAGTGGAAGAGGGTCCAGCCCCTCTCAAGAGAACTGGTTCAGGAGCCCTTGTTGTGCGTCGAAGTGAGTCCGACTATATCTAGCCGGAACTTCTCCACCTCACGCACTAGCTCAGGCTTCTTCCCCCCCCAGCGAGGTGATCTTCCACATCCCAAGAGCTAGCTTATATAGCCGAGGATCGGAGCGCCAAGTGCCCTGCCTTCGGCCGCCGCCCAGCTCACATGGCCCCCAACCTCTATGTCCCCTGCAATGGGTGGTGAGCACATTGGAGGGGGGACCCACGTTGCCCGGCCGGGCCCCATGGGGATAGGCCCGCCACCTGGCTCCAGAGGGGGGCCCCGGTGACCCGCGTCCGGGCGAGAGAAATCTGGGTCCTTTGTTTGTGTTCTTCATAGAGGTCTTTGAGCTGCTCTTTGTCTGATCCCTCACCTAGGACCAGTTTGCCTTGGGAGACCCTACCAGGGGGCGTAGTAGCCCCCGGACAACATAGCTCCTGGGCCCGGACAACATAGCTCCTAGGATCTTTGGGACACGCAAACTCCTCTACCCCGTTAAGGTGGCAGCTCAGGGGTTAGAAAGGTTCCCAAACACTGTGCTACCTTAAGAGACTATTATGAGCAGTCCACCTTAAGAGCGCAAGGCATTTTGGGGCGCGCTTATTCATTCTAACCAAAACAGAGCACAGAGCGGTGAATGCCCGTCATTTACATTTGTTGCCTGTATATAAATCTACAACTTGTAAGAGTGTAAAACACTGCGGTGCCTGGTGCGTCACTGACGAACATAAGTTAATTATATAATTGTTTGGCGCGCAGCGTGCCCTGTTTACAGCGTCTAGACAATGTATTTCATGTACCAGTCCTTTATCTCTTCAAAGAGAACATTTTTGGACATTTTGTTCCTTTGTACTTGTAAGCGAGCACCTTATCCTGCATGGCAGGTCACAAGCACCACGTTTACGTGCCTTCTGTAGCGTACAGTGACACCTTGCGGTCTAGTTAAGACATTTAAGTTCAGTTAAATGTTGGGATGATGTTATTTGAGTGTTTGGTTTGATGCTATTCTGTAGTGTGTATGGCAGGGCTTACTGTTAACTGGTGAAGCTAATGTGTACTAAATGCCAATTATTACCGGTATATGCTATATTGTGTATCCATGATATACAGTATTATTGCACTAAGGTGATATGTACTATTACTACGTAGGCTATGGTATTCTATACTAATTGGTTATGATGTTCTTATCTGTTTACTGCTGAACCACCAATACTTACCAGTGTTATACCATTCAGCCAATCCAATGTAACCTGCCATGCCTGTCAACCTACCTACTAAACAAGTAAACTGCCATATGACAAACAAACTGTCATGTCCATTGTGTCCTGACCGACGTCCCGGGGGCGAATGAGACTACCTTTATAGAACCATACAGTCCTTTATAACTCTCCACAACACTCAGAGAGGGGCAACATCTACCGTGTTAGGTTTAAATAAAAAAAATAAGAAAGCTTCCATCCATCCATTTTCTACAGCTTATTCCCTTTGGGGTCGCGGGGGGCGCTGGTGCCTATCTCAGCTACAATCGGGCGGCAGGCGGGGTACACCCTGGACAAGTCGCCACCTCATCGCAGGGCCTACACAGAAATACATTTATATTTAATTTTTATTTCAACATCCGGCGTGTTAGGTTTAAATAAACTCTTTTTAGGACATGTAGAATTGTGCAATGGTAATAATGTGACGTGCTTCAGTGTAACTTTGTTAAGCATTGTCAATGCAAACTAAAACATTATCATTGTGTTGTTATAGTTAGTGTCACAGTTTGAATATTTGTATTATTTATTTATTAAATACCAGATGTGGAATATATGTGTACTCTCTGCATGCACCAACCACCATTTTGGCAAAAAATATTCAAAAGGGAAGCAAATGTTTAAGTTAAATGGTACATGCAAGTGTAGTGTCTGCAAGACCAACTCATGTGCGTGCGTGTGTGTAGTGCAGTGCAGTGCATGAGGAAAGAGATGATAGTTTCTTAAAATAGGTTGACAAAAATGACACCTAAGGTAGCCATGGTAACCAAATAGGTAATGGAAGAACCTGCAGAGGAAACATGAGGTTAGTGTGTGCATGTAAAGTGCAGCTCACCCTACTCCTGTGTGTTCTGCATGAATGAAGAATGTGAACATTAACAAGGAACTTCAGGTTGCAGCAGTGTTTTCTAATATTCAAATAATGACAGTGTTCTGTGTGGAGGAAACTGGCTTGCCTTTGATCAAGCACTGGCAAGCGAGTGTGTGAGACAGGAAATCACAATCACATAGTGGTGTAGGCAAGCGACACATTTCTATTTCACACCTGCAGACAATTTGATAAGACTAATAAGTGCTCCATCTATTTACACGCCATTAACTCCATCTACTTAACAGATATTCTTACTAATGGAAACCCATTAAGACAATGAATGCCCAATTCAAACAAGGCTACTTTTGTAAATAGGTGGTGAAGCGAACATAATAATGTGCAGGTAATAATTAAGGGTTTTGAAATTTGATCTACTTATTAATTTTTCAAATGGTATTTAGAATGGTTCTTATTTGTACTGATATAAACATTTATATTTTCCTCATAATATAATTACTAAATACTAGAGATGTCCGATAATGGCTTTTTTGCCGATATCCGATATTCCGATATTGTCCAACTCTTAATTACCGATACCGATATATACACTTGTGGAATTAACACATTAGTATGCCTAATTTTGTTGTGATGCCCCGCTGGATGCATTTAATAATGAAACAAGGTTTTCCAAAATAAATCAACCCAAGTTATGGAAAAAAAAAATGCCAACATGGCACTGCCATATTTATTATTTAACATGCCTCAAAATAGCAGCTTGAGGTTGAGCTGGGCAAGGTTGATGAGGTGGGGCAATACCGGGTGTGGGTGGGGGCTGCATATTCTAGCGTCCCGGAAAAGTTAGTGCTGCAAGGGGTTCTGTGTATTTGTTCTGTTGTGTTTATTTTGTGTTATGGTATGGATGTTCTCCCGAAATGTGTTTGTCATTCTTGTTTGGTGTGGGTTCACAGTGTGGTGCATATTTGTAACAGTGTTAAAGTTGTTTAAACGGCCACCCTCAGTGTGACCTGTATGGCTGTTGACCAAGTATGCCTTGCATCCACTTGTGTGTGTGTAAAGCTATAGATATTACTCGGCCGGCATGCAAAGGAAGTGCCTTTAAGGTTTATTGGAGCTCCGTACTTCTCCCTACGTCCGTGTACACAGCGGCATTTTAAAAAGTTATACATTTTACTTTTTGTAACCGATACCGCTAATTTTGAAAAACCGATACCGATAATTTCCGATATTACATTTTAAATCATTTATCGGCCGATAATATCGGCTGTCTGATATTATCGGACATTCCTACTAAATATGGTTACATGTCTAATACAGTATGTATGTAATATACAGGGGTTGTAGGCAAATATAGTTTATAATACATTAGAATATGGCTGTTTTACCTATGCACAATCGACTAAATAAGCCTCTTCTTCTAATCTTTAAAGTTTGCAAAATTGATATTTTTCTGATACCTTAAGTACCAAATATGCTTCCTGTGTCAAGTACTTTTCCTTTCCTAAAATATTTGTAAAAATGTAATATCTTTAGGGGGCCAAAATTAGGTTCTCGATACCAAAAAGATAAAAACATCCCTAATGACTAACATTCATCCATCCATCCATCTTCTTCCGCTTATCCGAGGTCGGGTCACGGGGGTAGCAGCCTAAGCAGGGAAGTCCAGACTTCCCTCTCCCCAGCCACTTCGTCTAGCTCTTCCCGGGGGATCCCGAGGTGTTCCCAGGCCAGCCGGGAGACATAGTCTTCCCAACGTGTCCTGGGTCTTCCCGTAGCCTCCTACCGGTTGGACGTGCCCTAAACACCTCCCTCGGGAGGCGTTCGGGTGGAATCCTGACCAGATGCCCGAACCACCTCATCTGGTTCCTCTCGATGTGGAGGAGCAGCGGCGTTACTTTGAGTTCCTCCCGGATGACAGATCTTCTCACCCTATCTCTAAGGGAGAGCCCCGCCACACGGCGGAGGAACTCATTTCAGCCGCTTGTACCCGTGACCTTATCCTTTCGGTCATGACCCAAAGCTCATGACCATAGGTGAGGATGGGAACGTAGACCGACTGGTAAATTGAGAGCTTTGCCTTCTGGCTCAGCTCCTTCTTCACCACAACGGATCGGTACAACGTCCGCATTACTAAAGACGCCGCACCGATCCGCCTGTTGATCTCACGATCCACTCTTCCTCCACTCGTGAACAAGACTCCTAGGTACTTGAACTCCTCCACTTGGGGCAGTCTCTCCTCCCCAACCCGGAGATGGCACTCCACCCTTTTCCGGGAGAGAACCATGGACTCGGATTTGGAGGTGCTGATTCTCATTCCGGCCGCTTCACACTCGGCCGCGAACCGATCCAGTGAGAGCTGAAGATCCGGCCAGATGAAGCCATCAGCTGACTAACATATGTTACAAATAGTGGTTTAAGAGAACATATATAACAAATAAATATTTATATTTGTCACACTTAGAAGTTCATACTTTGTATAAAAAAAGTTTTTTTGACCTAAATATATTGTATCTGTCACCCTTTTGTTTTTAAACTTGGATTTATAATCCTCAATATTAACAGACATATTCAAGCACAGTACAGTTGAACCTCGATTTAAAAAAAAATTGTCATTACAGGAACTTATCAATTTATGAACCGCAGACCAAATAAAAATATGCTTTGTTATACGAACTTTATCTCTGTATACAAACTTTTCAAACAACTTTTGTGGGTCTCGCAGCACATCCATTCCCAGCCCTCTGTGCTCATTCAGGCAGCAAAGCAGTGCTGTTGTTAGCTACTGTGCTAATTGCTACTTCATGTGCTTTGGCCTTTGTATGACATTTAAGTTTTTCTAGCTCATCATATGTCTCAAGAAAGCAATAGACAAGCAATTTGTGGTTTGAAACATTCAAAACATATCCACATGTGGTTTGAAACATTCAAAACATATCCACATCATTGGGGATACTGCTTTCCCCTCACCTTCCTCTATTCCGCTGCATGCAGAGAAGATTAACCAACACGATAAAGTGGATTTTATGTTTCATTCCTAATCATTGTAGCAAACTGGCTGTTAAAGTTAAAGGGGAACTGCACTTGTATAGGAAATCATTCACAATCATTATGAGCGGTTGTCTCAGACACGCGGCCAGCGGGCCAATTGCGGCTCGCAAGACGCCCCCACCTTAATATGAAAGTTAAATGTTCATGCGGCTCGCAAGTTTTATATGAATGGCGCTTGACAGCGTTGTGTTATTTGGGTCCAAAATGGCTCTTTCAACGTTCCGGGTTGCCTACCCCTGCGTTAATGGAAATGCGGCAAATGAGTGAAAGCGACAAAGATGTTACCATGGAGACGAGAGTTTTCTTATGTGCCTGGCTGCAGTCACACCACTACACTTGTCCGCCAGTAATAACAGTCCCTGATAACCTAGACCAGTGGTTTTCAACCTTTTTTCAGTGATGTACCCCCTGTGAACAATTTTTTTTAAATTCCAGTACCCCCTAATCAGAGCAAAGCATTGTTGGCTGAAAAAAAGAGATAAAGAAGTAAAATACAGCACTATGTCATCAGTTTCTGATTTATTAAATTGTATAACAGTTCAAAATATTGCTCATTTGTAGTGGTCTTTCTTGAACTATTTGGAAAAAAAGATATAAAAATAACTAAAAACTTGTTGAAAAATAAACAAGTGATTCAATTAAAAATGAAGATTTCTACACATATGTCTATGTTCAAACATAAGGGTGTCCATATGTGCACTTGGCACCAGGACACCCTAGGCCGCAGTTCCATGATCGACTTTGTAGTTGTGTCATCGGATTTGCGGCCTTATGTTTTGGACACTCGGGTGAAGAGAGGGGCGGAGCTTTCTACCGATCACCACCTGGTGGTGAGTTGGCTGCGATGGTGGGGGAGGATGCCGGACAGACCTGGGAGGCCCAAACGCATTGTGAGGGTCTGCTGGGAACGTCTGGCAGAGTCTCCTCTCAGAGAAAGTTTCAATTCCCACCTCCGGAAGAACTTTGAACATGTCACGAGGGAGGTGCACCTCTATTGTCGAGGCGGCTGATCGGAGCTGCGGCTGATCGGAGCTGTGGCCGCAAAGTAGTTGGTGCTTGTCGGGGCGGCAATCCTAAAACCCCTTGGTGGACACCAGCGGTGAGGGATGCCGTCAAGCTGAAGAAGGAGTCCTATCGTGTCCTTTTGGCTCATAGGACTCCGGAGGCAGTGGACAGGTACCGACAGGCCAAGCGGTGTGCAGCTTCAGCGGTCGCAGAGGCAAAAACTCGGACATGGGAGGAGTTCGGGGAAGCCATGGAAAACGACTTCCGGACGGCTTCGAAGCGACTCTGGACCACCGTCCGCCGCCTCAGGAAGGGGAAACAGTGCACTATCAACACCGTGTATGGTGCGGATGGTGTTCTGCTGACCTCAACTGCGGGTGTTGTGGATAGGTGAAAGGAATACTTTGAAGACCTCCTCAATCCCACCAACACGTCTTCCTATGAGGAAGCAGTGCCTGGGGAATCTGTACCCCCTCAGCCCCAGAAATCTATTTCTGGGGCTGAGGTCGCTGAGGTAGTTAAAAAGCTCCTCGGTGGCAAGTACCCAGGGGTGGATGAGCCCCGCCCGGAGTTCCTTAAGGCTCTGGATGCTGTGGGGCTGTCTTGGTTGACAAGACTCTGCAGCATCGCGTGGACATCGGGGGCGGTACCTCTGGATTGGCAGACCGGAGTGGTGGTTCCTCTCTTTAAGAAGGGGGATCCGGAGGGTGTGTTCCAACTATCGTGGAATCACACTCCTCAGCCTTCCCGGTAAGGTTTATTCAGGTGTACTGGAGAGGAGGCTACGCCGGATAGTCGAACCTCAGATTCAGGAGGAAAAGTGTGGTTTTCGTCCTGGTCGTGGAACTGTGGACCAGCTCTATACTTTCGGCAGGGTTCTTGAGGGTGCATGGGAGTTTGCCCAACCAGTCTAGATGTGCTTTGTGGACTTGGAGAAGGCATTTGACCGTGTCCCTCCGGAAGTCCTGTGGGGAGTGCTCAGAGAGTATGGGGTATCGGACTGTCTTATTGTGGCGGTCCGCTCCCTGTACGATCAGTGCCAGAGCTTGTTCCGCATTGCCGGCAGTAAGTCGAACACATTTCCAGTGAGGGTTGGACTCCGCCAAGGCTGTCCTTTGTCACCAATTCTGTTCATAACTTTTATGGACAGAATTTCTAGGCGCAGTCAAGGCGTAGAAGGGTTCCGTTTTGGTGACCGCAGGATTAGGTCTCTGCTTTTTGCAGATGATGTGGTCCTGATGGTTTCATCTGACCAGGATCTTCAGCTCTCACTGGATCGGTTCGCAGCCGAGTGTGAAGCACCTCCAAGTCCGAGTCCATGGTTATCGCCTGGAAAAGGGTGGAATGCCATCTCCGGGTAGGGGAGGAGACCCTGCCCCAAGTGGAGGAGTTCAAGTACCTAGGAGTCTTGTTCACGAGTGGGGGAAGAGTGGATCGTGAGATTGACAGGCGGATTGGTGCGGCGTCTTCAGTAATGCGGACGTTGTATCGATCTGTTGTGGTGAAGAAGGAGCTGAGCCGGAAGGCAAAGCTCTCAATTTACCGGTCAATCTACGTTCCCATCCTCACCTATGGTCATGAGCTTTGGGTCATGACCGAAAGAATAAGATCACGGGTACAACCGGCCGAAATGAGTTTCCTCCGCCGTGTGGCAGGGCTCTCCCTTAGAGATAGGGTGAGAAGCTCTGCCATCCGAGAGGAACTCAAAGTAAAGCCGCTGCTCCTTCACATCGAGAGGAGCCAGATGAGGTGGTTCGGGCATCTGGTCAGGATGCCACCCGAACGCCTCCCTAGGGAGGTGTTTAGGGCATGTCCAACCGGTAGGAGGCCACAGGGAAGACCCAGGACACGTTGGGAAGACTATGTCTCCCGGCTGGCCTGGGAATGCCTCGGGATCCCCCGGGAAGAGCTAGAAGAAGTGGCTGGGGAGAGGGAAGTCTGGGTTTCCCTGCTTAGGCTGTTGCCCCCGCGACCCGACCTCGGATAAGCGGAAGAAGATGGATGAATGGATGGAAGTAATCATCAATTTAAAGTGCCCTCTTTGGGGATTTGAAAAGAGATCCATCTGGATTCATGAACTTAATTCCAAACATTTCTTTACAAAAAATGAAATCTTTATCATCAATATTTTATGGAACATGTCCACAAAAAATCTAACTGTCAACACTGAATATTGCATTGTTGCATTTATTTTCACAGTTTATGAACTTACATTCATATTTTGTTGAAGTATTATTCAATAAATATATTCATAAAGGATTTTTTTACTGTTGCTATTTTTAGAATATTTTTTAAAAATCTCACGTACCCCACTGACCAAGACTAATTCAAACTGTTATTTGTTTTTTACTGTTAAATTTGCATTACCTCACACGATGAACACTACATATATTTCTATATGACGCCGGATAACACTCCGCGAGCCGTCACTGCGCTCGCTATTCCGGGAACCTTTCCATTTACGAACCTTGTTCAAGAACCAATTAAGTTTAAATTGGAGGTTCCATAGAATTGCACTTGACTTAACTCAGAGGCTAACTCCAAATGATGCTGGCACATTTCCTCTGTAGAAAAATGGTAGCGACTTGCACCTGCCAGCTCATGTACACCCAACCCCTTCCCAGTCAGCAGAGGACTGTGCCCCTCCCCGCATGCCATTTAGTCATGGTGAATAATACATGTTTCTGAAATATTATACTGGCAACATGCTGACAAACAAAGTTTAGAAGGAATTATGCAATCAGAGGGGACAGTGGACTCACCTTTACGGTCTCATTCAGTGATATTTTAATTTATTTTATTTGTCTCGTGAAGAAGGTTGAGAGGACATTAAGAAAGTCTTTCCATGGACACCTAAAGACTAGAAGGGTGGTAGGGTCATTAAATCACATTCAACTTTCACCCAGTTGGTCAAGGGCACACAGATGCTGTAAATGTGTGTTTGATGTGCTTAATTACCCTCCAATTAACCCAAATGTACTTTCACTGACTGCACACAACTCCAGAGTTCATCAAGGTGATCCTTTTTAAATAGATAAATTATACTGAACTCACTTCGATTTGATCTCTTATTCATTTTTTGGCCTTTGCCATATGTATGGAGAGTAGTGAATTTCACGTTGCTTTCATGATAAAACTGTTTAGCTTCTCCAAAGCACTTTTTTCCTGACCTTCTGAAGGAATTGACGCCTCAAGAGATGAGGGATGGGACCACTTGTGACCTTTTTACAGCATGTATCAGCACCCAGCAGAGAGTGATATTAATGCTCAGTACGCGCACATATGTCTTCGTATCCTCGGGGGTTTCAGGCCGAGAGCTATTCAGTGTGTTCAGTCCGAAGGCAGTGAAGGGTGGCCAGCCAACAGCGGCCAGCAGACACTTTAACAGCCTTGATGTCCTCCATTTAGGTCCCGGGGCTTTAACAGCCGGTGCTGATGGAGTGATGAAATGTTCACTCTTTATACTTTCATGCCATTATTGTCTCAAGGCTGACAAGCAGGAAAGCTTGTCTTAGCATAAAAAATTATCTAAACTGGAGGTTTGTATAATACAAGAATAAATGATAAATTTAATTCTGTATTTAATCCCTACCGTATTTTCTGGGCTAAAGAGCGCACCGGTATTCAAGATGCACCCGCCAAACTTCAGAAGAAATATACAGGTTTACATACATTAGCCGCACCGGACTATAAGCTGGGACAAAATATTTTGTAAATGTTTATTTAGAATCTTAATTTTTTCCAAACGGTGCTTGTTCCACGGAAGTAAAACGGGTGATCAAACAAAACAGAAGTCATTGTCATGGAACTACGAGCTGCAAAGGCTAGCTATTCAGTCAGCTAAACAGACTCAATAACTCCATGGTGATCTCATGGTGAATTTACGAAATTGAATCAATACAAAAAATATGCCATTGTAAGTTAATATTACAAACACAGACACTTGTAAACATGTTAGCATATTTGCTAATGCTGATGATGCTAGCTGGAGTGCAATACAAATTTAAATAAAAATTCAAATATGTATGATAACTGTCCTACACACCTCACACATTAGGCAATTTAGTAAGTATGCACCTTTTTATAAGCCGCAGGGTTCAAAGCGTAGAAAAAAATGTAGCAGCTTGTAGTCCGAAAAAAATATGATAATTTTGTTTATGATTTCAATAACATTTAAGAATACCATCTATTTATTTTGCCATTTGCAACTGTCTAAATCTATCCAGTCCATTACAGAAGCTCTATTTTGCTGTAAAAGTTATCATTCTGCCGTTCAGGGAAGTTGAGTCAGCAAAAAAATTCTTGATTTTTATTCAATGTTCTCTGCCTTTTTGAAGAATTCTCAGTTGGGGAAAATACTGCCATCTGCCCTTTTCCTTCTATCCTCACTATGTCTGTTCCTCCAGCACATTTATTTGCTTTCGACCTTCCTTCTTCTGGTGATGTTTGTGTATAATTTAGCGCACTTTGCCATACAGCAGCTTGTCCACTTTTTTTTTTGCAATATTTCCTTTGCGTTCTCTCTCTTACTTGCTCTTAGACACCAAACAGATTCTGCTTCTTGGCAGTGTCATATTGTGCAACTTCCTGGCACGCATAATCCAAAACAGCCTGCTCTGTCAATCAGCTCAAATGTGATCCTACAACAGCATTTATTTAATTTGGAGCTGCTCTTCTCTATAATTTTCTATTACAGGGCACTCTTGAGAGAGAAAAGAAGAAGTGTGCATGCATCTATTGGTACATAAATCATAAAACTCTGTAACTTAAAGTACATGGAGAAGCAGTAATCAAGTACACAATATGGATAATGGAAATGGATTTAAAGGCTTTTGTCACGTGTACCACAATATATCATAGCAATACTATGCAGACAATGTTGCACCTCGTTTTATGAAGTTTCATGTTACATTTTGTGGTTACAAATGCACTCCCATGGCACTAGTACTGTACTAAACAAATAACAACAAATGGCTTAAAGTGCAGGGGAAAAACGTCTAAGTGTGTAAATAAGTCTAAGTAATACACAGTCACTTTTTTACTTTTTAGACTTTAAGCTCCATTATATCCCCTGAGTGTGAAGCAGACTTTTCTGGTGGCAGTGTCAAAAAAAAAGAAAGTGAAAGTCTACTGTGTGAGGGACTTACAGTTTGTGTTCATTTAGATATATAAGTTACGACTCTGACTAAAACCCAACTTACAGTACATCACAGTTGTAGGAAAGAATATACTTTCAATTTACCACAATGAGGTAATGTGGTTGCAGTGCAAACACCTGCAGATTATCAGACAGCTCACAATAGTATGAGGAGAAGATGTTTATACAATTATTTAGTGCTTGCATTATGATTTATCAAAGCCGAAACTGTTCTATTTAGCATGTGTGAGATTTACGTGCAGCACAGTGGAGCAGAGGTTAAACTCCGATTGATGTGAACGCTGGCAAATTCAACTGCTTTAAATTTAACTGTTACCAACTTTGTGCAAATAAATGACATGTATTTAGGTCTGGGCCCGCGATCTTTCTGTGTGGAATTTGCCTGTTCTCCCTGTGACTATGTGGGTTCCCTCCGGGTACACCTCCAAAAAGTTGCACATGGGGATAGGTTGATTGATACACTAAATTGGCCCTAGTATGTGAATGTGAGTGTGAATGTTGTCTGTCTATCTGTGTTGGCCCTGCGATGAGGAGGCGACTTTTCCAAAGTGTATCCTGCCTGCTACCTGAGTGCAGCTGAAATAGGCTCCAGCACAAACCCCATCCACTGCGACCCCCAAAATGGACAAACGGTAGAAAATAGATGCATGAAATTTACGTGCCAACTGGGTGCGCAGAAATCAGTAGGAGTGAATCATCTATCCGTGCTTGTGTCGACAATCAAAATATTTCTCTCAGAAATTAAAGTATTAGACGTATCTGTCGAGCTATTAAATTTTTGATGCATGGTTTAAAGGATAATTTTAGAGACAGCAGACACCAAAAATGACTACCATATCTCCTATATGTGTCCAAATCATTATAGCACATAGAGCCAGCGTGTCCCAGAGCGTATACCTTCGACGCACTTTGAATCATTGTCGATCACACGGCAAGAGCAATTTTATATTGCCCAAAAAAGGTGGTACAGATCATAGTTGTGTTCTGCATGTTCCAGAACATAACAAAACGCCACAAGTTGAAGCATGATGACAAAAATTTTTACGGTTTATGGTTTAAGTTTATTTGGAAGTCACAAATAGGGCTGTTAAAATTAACAAGTGAACTCATGTGATTAATCACAAAATATTATTGCATTAATAATGAACACACTTAAATTAATCATGCAGTTTTGTCTGACCGTGAAAGATCTTTTACATTAACCGCTATTCGGTCAGTTATCAGATCAGTGCATGTGTCAGTCCAAAAATGAGTGAGGAGACTGACTGGTGTGCTCGCTGGCAAATTGAATTGCTTTAGATGTTACCAGGTTTTGAGCAATAAATGAAATGTATTCAAGTAAAACGTTTAAAAATGTTCCTGGATGAAATTCTAAAAATAAAATTGCATTTGTGTTCTAATATTGTTTTTTTTAAGCTTTTTTCAATTATGCAAGATAGTAATTGCTTGTGATAAATCATGATCGATCCAAATTCCAAAATGTTAATAATTGATTTAAAAAAATATATATAATAATTTGACAGCCCTAGTTACTGTACATCATGATATATAACAATTTGCAGTGTCTCTTTTCAACACGATCGAAAAGGAGTAGGAAAAAGCTTTGCTTATCTGAACCTACCCCTTAACCATTTCATAGCAATTACTAATACACTTATAAACTTCCTGTTATTAATTTGTACATTCTTTACTCCATAAATAATACAATTTTGAATAAAATCAATAAAAAAATAGTAAAGTTGAGTTGAGTTGAGTTTCTTTCAGTACATCTGCGTTTCATTCGAACTGATACATCTATTAGACCACTCTGACTAACCCCTAAGATCCTACCCCAGTATAAACATATAAACACCTTACTCTCTGAGCAACTCGACTATTCAATTGTGTACATTTAACCAGCAGGCTTTACTCTTTTAGGTGACAGGTAACTCTGTCACAGATTTAGTGACAGCTCCATACACCAGGGGTGTCAAACGTAATGCCCGCGGGCCGAATCAGGCCCGCGAACAGGTTTTATCCGGCCCCACGGCAATGAGTTTGCTAAGTATACAAATTAACCAGAAATTTTTGAATGAAAGAAACAGCTCTTCTATATGTGTCTACCCGATGTTGCAATAGCAATTCTTTGTATCTCTGTAGATCAGGGGTTGGCAACCCGCGGCTCCGAAGCCGCATACGACTCGTGGATCACTGATGTGACTCAGCCACATACTTGCTGATCCCCCCATTTTACCGGGAGGTTTTTCAAATTTCACTGCCTTTCCCAGGAGTCTCCCCAGGATAACATTCTGAGATTTTCCCCCCAGCCAACAATATTGAGGCCGTGCCGTGATGCCAATTCCTTAAACGTCCTCTCGACCATGTCGTAGAGTCCGCTTTAATACTTTGCTATCTGAGTGCCGGCCGGCTACATTTAGTGTGCGGCTGCTAACTCAACGCACAAGCGACTGCAAGGCATAGTTGTTCAACAGCCATACAGGTTACACTGAGGGTTGTGATATAAACAACTTTAGCACTCTTACTAATATGCGCCACACTGTGAACCCACACCAGACAAGAATGAAAAACACATTTCGGGAGAACATCCACACTGTAACACATTATAAACGCAACATAACAAATACCCAGAATGCATCCCTGACTCTCTGGGCTCCATTATACACCCTCACTACAAGCCTCCCATCCCCCCTCGTGCATCGGTTTAGGTGGGCGCGGTATATATATATATATATATATATATATATATATATATATATATATATATATATATATATATGCATGTGTGTGTATGTATCATATATAAAACATTTATATATTTGTAGGGGTGTTCTGCTTTTCTGGCAGGGTTCAGGAAATCTCAACACAAGGTGGCAAGACATCCGTACAAAAACAATGAATAAAACAAAACATGTATCGGACAAAAAAACACACTCCATGTCTTCTACTGCTCGCGAGTGTTACCATATCTGAGGTATTGTGTAGAAATATGTAGAAATAAGTACGTTACATTTACTAGATGTGTTTCAAAAGAGGTCAGTTAAAATAACAGACCTGTTCCCGAGACCTGACTGGGAGGAACCTCAGAGAAGAGAAAAGACCTTGCAAGCGATGATGAGAACGACTAAGGTTGCCAGCCAAGATGTGTCAGTCGGACCTCCAGCAGCTGTGGAAGGAGGTTTCGGGAGTACCAAAAGGCGAGGAGGCCTTGAAGCAAGCCGAGGACCTGGATTTGAGCACCAACAGCTCCAACTCCCCCTCAGCCTTCCCCATCTTGGCCAGAGCGCACATTCCCCAGCACAGTTTACCCAATGGACAGAGCCACACACCCCAAAGAGAGACAGAGCCGGACTGTTTGAGTGGATCTCCTTCTCCACCAAGGCAGGCAAGGGCCCAACGAGGTGTCGGCAGGCCACCAACCTGCGGCACCACCGAGGAATCTACACGAGCGCTAATCGAACATGGAATCATATGAAATTCAGTTTTGTTCAAAATCAATTGGTAATCAATCAGGTTGGTAACTAAATTCATTGCAAATGCCGGAGAAAGAATTCTGCAACAGCTTACAGTCATAAGTCTGTATTTATTATAAACAGATTTTGTTTGATTGATCAATAATGTCAAATACATCTGAATAAGCATATATATATATATATATATATATATATAAATATATATATATATATATATATATATATATATATATATATATATATATTCATCTAATTATGTTCGATGGTGTTCATGATCAAAGTATTCTGTTTTTCCATTTTACTAAATTGAAGCGGAGGCCACTAATGGTTTTTACTGCAGGCTGATAACAGCGATCGCTCAGTGAGGGTCGTAAAGGAATTTTCGCCCCGCATAACAACATTGGGGTTTTCGCCTCTATCCGTGGTAAACATTTTAAGTAAGTGGCATAGGTCAGAAATCGGTATGGTCCAGGGTTCTAGAACCCTGGAAGGGGGGTACAGTATGTAGTGGAATTTCTGACCTTTATGCCATATTTTGTGTCTGTTTTAATCCAAAAAGAAAGTCATCTAAAAGCCTCTGAATCACTGATAGAGCCTATGTAGGGGAAAGTTTAATTTGTGGTTGCTCTAACCATTCTACAAAATGTTTTGATTGTTTGTTATGACAAAGGGATCCAAAGTTGTTTTGGAGCAAGCAGTTGCAAAACAACGAGACCTTGACACACGAGGGTAACATCTAAAAAGCCAGTAGACCAATATTTGATATGATTTGCAAGATTTTGCTTGATTCTGGATCCTTCGGATGATGCTGTCTGTTTGCATTGGCAATTCAATCCAACTTGTACTTTTGAATATGGGTAAATAAACCTTTTGTACTAAAACCACTTTGTTTGCTGTTTAAGCTTCGGACAATCCACCACGAAAGAATCAATATGAGAGCAACATGGGGCATTCTCAATAGCATTATTAAAAATGGCACTAAGGGGGATTACCCCCGATACTTGTTAGACGGAAACAAAAATAATGACGACATAAAGGAAGTAGTTGAAAGCTTTAATAATTACTTTGTAAATATTGGACCAAAATTGGAAGAAAGGATTCCAGACCCAGTTTCAATCGAGGACTATAGTGATACCATCGAGCGAAATCCCAACTCCATGTTCCTAAGTAATGTGACACAGGAGGAAATAGTTATAATCATGAAAAAATGCAAATTTTAGACTTCAACTGGTTGCAATGGAATTGATATGGAAACAATAAAAACGGTTATTGAAGAGATCTCAGGACCATTAATGTACATCATTAACCTATCATTTCCAAACAAAGTGAAAATAGCTAAAGTTGCACCAATTTGTAAGAGTGGAGACAAACACCAATTTATCAATCAAAATAATAGTTTTGTGGTCTCCAAATTTTTTTTTAAATAAGAATCCAATTGCAGATCAGTAAAAAATCTATATTTAATAAAGTCACTAGAGAAAATAAATTGGTAACCAAAAATCAGCTGCAGGAAAACCGGGTAAAAAGTTTGTCCACCACCTTAGGAAATGCAAAAAACCAGGAATTAGAAAAAGTTCAGGGCAAAGGTCAGAGTAAGCGAGCTCGGGGCTAGATTCTACAGCAGGCAATGGACAAACTGGCACTGGCTGGGTGGAGATCCAGGGTTTAAGTCAGGTGGTTGATTAGAAGCAGGTGGGCTCAGATGACTGGCAGCACACCTGCAACTGATGACCGGGTAGGAGACTTACAGACACAAGAGGGGAGGAAAGTATGAAAACAAGAGGAACAAAAAGGCAGGAGAACCGCCCTCATGACATCACCCCCCCCCCCATCCCCCCTCCCTCCAATGGGAGCCACCCGGCGACCATCAGGCTTCTCAGGATGGCAACGATTGAACTCCCGAACCATTTCAGGGTCCAGGACCGCTCCTCCTGGCTATACCCTTCCCAATCCACTAGGTATTGCAACCCCCGACCACGTCTGCGAACGTCGAGCAGTGTAGGCAGGCACGTCAATGATCAGGGGTGGGTGGAGGGCACAAAGGGCTGACAGTCATTGGTTTGAGTTGGGAAACGTGAAAGGCAGGATGTATCCTCATAGAAGAGGGCAGCTTCAGTCGCACGGCTGTAGGGTTGACAGACAGGAAATGGGCCAATAAAACGTGGAGACAGTTTACGAGCCTCAGTCTTTAAGGGGATGTTCCGGGATGATAACCAGACCAACTGTCCTGGTTGATAGGCTGGAGCAGGAACTCTGCGATGATCGGCCACTACCTTGTTGTGTTCGGCCGTACGTAGGAGGGCAGCTTGTGTGTCCTTCCATATCTTTACACACCGATGCAGATGATGTTGGATGGATGGCACGGCCAAATCCTGTTCCTGCTCCGGGAATAGTGCCGGTTGATACCCAAGAGAGGCTTCAAAGGGCGTTAATCAAGTAGCAGAACTCAATTGTGAATTATGGGCATACTCAACCCAGGAAAGATAGGTACTCCACTGGATCGGGTTGTCTGCTGCCACGCATCTTCCAGCTCCTGGTTTGTCTTCTCCGTCTGGCCATTTGTGTGGGGGTGAAAACCAGAGGAAAGACTGACTGTAGCTCCAATTGTCTTACAGAATAGTGGCCATACTTGAGAGGTGAACTGAGGTCCACGGTCTGAGACAATGTCCATAGGCAGTCCATGTTGACGAAAGACATGATTTACAAGGAAATTTGAAGTTTCCAAAGCTGTTGGCAGTTTGGGTGGAGCCACCACATGACAGGCTATGAAAAAATGGTCAATTATGGTAAATATTACTGTATTACCTTGGGACAGGGGTAGGCCTGTGACAAAGTCCATAGGAATATGAGACCATGGTCGAGAAGGTACGGGGAGCAGCTGGAGAAATCCAGACGGTGGACGGTGTGAAGACTTGCCTTGGGTGCAGACGGAGCAGGCAAGGACATACTTCAGCATCCATTGAAGGCCACCAAAATCGATGTTTGAGCAGGTTGAGTGTGCGAAAATCAAGCAGTATGGACCCATTGCAACACTTGTGGACGGACAGAATTAGGCACAGAGACGGTTATTGGGTCCATTACCTGGATCAGGTTCTGTGCGTTGAGCCTCTTTAACCTCTGCTTCAATCTCCAAAGTAACAGCTGCAACAAAGCGGGTGGAAGGAGAAATGGTCATTGGGTCAGAGTGGGTGTCAGAACAGGAGAACTGCCGAGAGAGGGCATCTGGCTTGATATTCCTGGAACCTGGACGATAAGTTAGGATGAAATTGAATCTGCTGAAAAACAATGCCCACCTGGCGTGAATTGAGTCTTTTGGCAGTTTGAATGCAAGAAAGATTATTATGATCAGTCCAGACGACAAATTGCTGTTCGGCTCCTTCAAGCCGTTGCCTCCTCTCTTTTAGTGCCAAATTGATGGCCAAAAGCTCCCAATTCCCTATGTCTTAATTTCTTTCGGTCTGCGATAAACGACGAGAATAGAAGGCACAGGGGTGGAGCTTGTCATCAGAGCTTGACTGTTGAGATAGCACCGCTCCAACTCAGTCAGAGGGATCTACCTCCACAATGAACTGACTAGTCTAGTCCGGTTGCAATAAAACCGGTGCAGTAGTGAACACGTCCTTTAGCTTTTTAAATACTGAGTCTGCCCCTCAGTCCAAGAAAAGGGAGTAGATGATGAGGTTAATCTGCAAAGGGGTTGGGAAATTGAGTTAAAGTTTCGTATAAAGTGCCTATAAAAATTTGCGAAACCCAAGAACTGTTGGGGCTTCCGACGACTTGTTGGCCGTGGCCATTCTAAAACTACCTTTTTTGGGGGTCGGGTCTCACTTGTCCAGCCTCGATAATAAACCCCAAAAAAGACACTCACTCAGACTTTTGTTTTCCAAAAGTCTTTGCAAAACTAGATGGACGTGATTGACATGTTCAGCTGGGGACTGGAAAAAAATTTAAATATCTTCAATATAAACGAAAACAAAACGATTCAGAAAGTCTCTCAGAACGTCATTAACGAGTGCTTGAAAAACGGCTGGGGTATTAGTAAGACCAAAAGGCATGACCAAATAATCGAAATCTCCCATGGGGGTGTTAAAAGCTGTTTTCCACTCGTCATCTTCTCTAATACGTACGAGGTGGTATGCATTGCGCAAATCTAATTTCGAGAAAATTAGAGATCCTTGTAACGGCTCAAAGGCAGAAAATATTTACTTCTGACGGTAATGTTATTTAGGCCACACTAATCTATACAGGGACGTTAGGACACATCGAGGGGAGCCAGATGAGGTGGTTCGGGCATCTGGTCAGGATGCCACCCGAAAGCCTCCTTAGGGAGGTGCTTCGTGCACGTCCGACCGGTAGGAGGCCAAGGGGAAGACCTAGGACATGTTGGGAAGTCTATCTCTCCCGGCTGGCCGGGGAACGCCTCGGGATTCCCCGGGAAGAGCTTGACGAAGTGGCTGTGGAGAGGGAAGTCTTGGCTTCCCTGCTTAGGCTGCTGCCCCCGCGTCCCGACCTCGGATGAGCGGAAGAAGATGGGTGGATGGATGGGATATTAGGACTTGTCTTTTCTACAAAGAAAAATCCTGCACGGACAGGGGAAGAAGATTGACGAATTAAGCCCGCTGATAGAGACTTGCTTAAATATTTCTCCATCGCTTCCCTCTTTGGGCGTGACAAATTGTACAAGCGGCTAGAGGGCAATGTTGCACCAGGTAGGAGCTCAATGCCGCAACCATATGGGTGGTGAGGAGGTAGAGACAAGGCTTTATCCTTACCGAATACCTCTGCTTGGTCGTGATAACATGTGGGGATGGTCGACAGGTCAGAAATTTCAAGAGGCTCAGAGGGACCATCCTTAACTGACACCAGGCCAGAGCGAAGGCAATTCATGTGACTTCACTCCAACCTGTAATTCTACTATGTAACCAGTCCATGTTGGGGTTGTGCAAACTCAACCAAGGATGTCCTAACACTAGTGGTGTGTGAGGAGAAGAGATTATCTTAAACTGAATTCCCATTTAAAGAATTTGCCATAATGGTAGTTTTATGTGCTTGTATGGGGATGTTAGACTGTTTAGCTAACTCTAAATCTGTCCTCAGCACCAGAATCGATAAACGCCGTCATAGGTAGGGAAAATTTACCCAAACTAAGGGTAGCCGGAAGTAACAATCGGGGACTACACACTATTTTAGAACAACTCACCAATACTCCCTGGACTACTGGTGATTCCGCTCTTTTTGGCCTGACTGGACAAGTGGAAATTAAATGACCCAATCCCCAACAATATAGGCACCGACCGAGCGGCATGCGTTGCTGCCGTTCTTCAGGAGACAGTTGTGCTCTGCCCAGCTGCATGGGTTCTTCAGTAGCCGCAGGAAGGGTAGAACAGGGAATTTCTGCTGCTTTAATTGCTGGTCTGTGAACAGTTTGAGGCAATTTAGATTGACCGGCCTTCTCGAGGTGGCGCTCACGTAAACGGTTATCTAAACGAATCACCAATGAAATGAGTGAACAAAAATTTGTCTCGTCTCTGCAAGGCCAATTCATTCCTTATCTGGTTGTTAAGACCCTTACTAAAATTCTCCATACGCGCCTTGTCATTACATTCTAAAATCAGCTGCCAATGTTTGAAACTCCACAGAATAATCAGCAGCACTACAACTTCTCTGCTGTACAGGGAGGAGACGCTTATCAGCACTGCCAGCCTAATTTGGGTGGTCGAAAACTAGCCGGAAACGCTCAATAAAGTCATTAAATCTTCTGAGTGCCAGTGGATTCTTGGAGTCTTCTGCCTCTGCCCATGTTAAGGTCCTGCCACGTAGAAACCCAACCAAAAACAAAATGTTTGACTCGTCTGTGGAAAAGGTTGTTGGTCTGAACTTAAAAACGTTGGAATACTGCAGAAGAAAGCTGCTCAGGTCCCCATGAAAAGGCTCAGGGTTTGGCACTAGAACTTCAAGTTGTAGCAAAGGCGTGAGGTGAAGCAAGGGTCAAAGGTGACTGGTCAGAATGCACTCCCAACAGGTGTAAAACTGAGTGCATCTCTATCCTCCTTCAAAACCGCTCTAAAACACCTCCAGGCAACTTCAACCCTTTACTAACACCCTCCCCCCTTCACATTCCATCTCCCTGGATTGTAAATAACCAAATGTAAATAATCAAATTTATTTCTAATGTATATACTTGTTGTTATGCTATCTGAACTCATTATGTTCTCTGCTCGCTGTACATATCCTACTAAGTCAGACCTACGCTGTTTCAATGTCCATTTCTCTGATGATGCAATTGTTGATGACTGAAGTGCTGATATCAACCAAACCCTCCTCATCTCACCCCCCAGATTGTAAATAATTCAATGTACAGTATATACTCTGATGATCAACCTGTGTGATGACTGTATTATGCTGATAGTATATATTTGTACCATGAATTGATTTACGTGGACCCCGACTTAAACAAGTTGAAAAACGTATTCGGGTGTTACCATTAAGTGGTCAATTGTACGGAATATGTACTCAACTGTGCAATCTACTAATAAAAATTTCAATGATTCAATCAACCATTCATTCAATCAATCAATCAGAGGCTGTGGATAAAAGTTTCTTAGTCAAAACAGACATTTGGCTCATTAGTTGACTCATCTGTGATACAAGGTCCTGATTTCCTTGGACAAGATGGCGTAGTGTCTGTTCATGCAGGCCAAGCAGGATGCCTTGATGCAAAACAGCTTCCCGGATTGCCACAGGTGTGTCCTCATCAAGGGGAAGATCCGCTGGATTCATCATGGCCAGTTCGTTCTGTTGTGGTCTCAAAAAAATAAGAATCCAAATGCAGATCAGTACGAAAACATCTATTTCTAATAACAAAAAGTCACTGCAGAAAATAAATCAGTAGTAACGAAAAATCAGCTCCAGGAAAACCGGGTCAAAAGTATGTCCACCACCTGAGGAAATACAAAAAAACAGGAATTAGAAAATGTTCAGCGCAAAGGTCAGCCCAAAATAGCTCAGGGCTGGATTCTACCACAGGCAACAGACAATCTGGCACTCCAGTGCCAGTTCGATTTAAACCCAGATCCAGGGTTTAAGTCGGGTGTTTGATTAGAAGCAGGTGGGCGCGAATGACTGGCAGCACACCTGCAACTGATGACCGGGTCAGAGACTTACTGACACAAGAGGGGAGGGGAGTATCAAAACAAGAGGAACAAAAAGGCAGGAGAACCGCCCTCATGACACAATGTACTAATATGATCCACTTCAAGAAACTCTTCAAACTTAAGTTGTTTACAAAGTACAAAGAAGAAGAACCATGAAAAACATTCTGAATTTATTTCATCCATCCCATTCGTTCATTTTCAAAATAATCTTACTCATCTCACCATATGAAATGTGACTTACTTCACCGAGTATTATTTATGTATTTATTTATTTTGATTGTGATTACTTATGGAGTGCATTGTGAATAAATTGAGAACAGAAACTGTGATGTAAAAGAAAAGGGTTAGGATTAAATAAACTCTGTTGAAAAGAGAAAATAAAAATTGTGATGTATCATGTTGTATGATTGCATGTCCGAAATAAACTCAAACTCAACTCAATAAAATCTCTGTACTGATTGCCCTCAAGGTACACCTTTCAAGTAAGGGACAAGAAGTGTAAATTAGTCATTGCGATTTGGTGGTATGTTATTGAACACAAAGAGCGTAATTGACTAAGATCCAAATAACAACTGCTAAATACATGTATCATGTGCGAATTTTAAAATTGTGTGTACACTTAGTAGGTGTGATCTACTAAGACTGCGTGTACAATTGATACCAAGTGCAAATGTGATGCAGACCGTCGTATTTAAATGAGCATGATGTGTGTACTACCAGTAGTCACCGTGGAGACACTCATTTCCCTCCACATTCACGGGGGTTAATCATTTTGCAATGCAATAAAAAAAAAAAGATTCAGCTATGAACACTTAGGTCAATCGAGTGCAGACACATAAAGCAGTTATCGTGCCGAACTAGAAATGTGTTGACTGTTTTTGTCAATAAAACGACACGAGAGCCAGGGTTGTCTGTGAAAAGAGTCATTCGCTTGTTACATAATTTATGTAACTGGAGACACGAATAGACGGACCGGGTGCCGCAGGAGATTAGCAATCAGACAGTTTACTATCTTTAAAACAACCCGAGGGTGACGACTCTCTGCCAGAAAATTTCCCACAAGATATGAAACGTCAACACTGTGGACCATCCCTCAAATATTGTAACATCCCAAGGAATTGAGGCTCAGACAGATTCACAGTCTGTCTTTATCTCACAAAATGCAACATTCCCGTACAAAGGCCTGAATTTTTAATTTTCCGGCAGCTTTCCTTTTCCTTTTTTAACTCGACAACATGCATCACTTCCCATCCTTGACCCGTAATTCCCGCCCAGCAGTAAAGCCATTGGCTAAAACCCGTCGGCGTCTAACGACACCGCCTTAAAGGCCTACTGAAACCCACTACTACCCACCACGCAGTCTGATAGTTTATATAACAATGATGAAATATTAACATTGCAACACATGCCAATACGGCCTTTTTAGTTTACTAAATTACAATTTTAAATTTCCCGGGAGTTTCGTCTTGAAAACGTCGTGTAATGATGACGTGTACGCAAGACGTCACGGGTTTTAAGGAAATATGAGCGCTGCACACACACACAGCTAAAAGTCGTCTGCTTTAACGGCATGATTACACAGTATTTTGGAGATCTGTGTTGCTGAATCTTTTGCAAATTGTTCAATTGATATTGGAGAAGTCACAATAGAAAGATGGAGTTGGGAAGCTTTAGCCTTTAGCCACACAAACACACGGTGATTCCTTGTTTAAAATTCCTGGAGGTGAAACTTTCCTATGGATCAGAGCGCGGTCAAGCCAACATGGATCCCTACCAAATGTAAACCAGCAGGTTTCGGTGAGAAAAATGTGGTTAAAAAGTCAGTTCTTCCCAGAGAAAAGCTGAGCTTGTGCCATCCATAGCTGCCGTCGACTCCCCTGAGACACTGCGCGTCAAGACACCCGTGAAGACACCCTTCCGACTATCAGGTACTATTTAACTCACTAAAACACTAGCAACACAATAGAAAGATAAGGGATTTCCCAGAATTATCCTAGTAAATGTCTCTAAAAACATTGGAATCCATCCCAATGCAATCGCGTTTTGTTTTTTTTAACTTTTTTTTTTTCTAGTCCGTCACTATCAATATCCTCAAACACAAATCTTTCATCCTCGCTCAAATTAATGGACAAATTGTCGTTTTCTCGGTCCGAATAGCACTTTTTGTTGGAGGCTCCCATTAAAATTAATGTGAATATGTGAGGAGCCCACACACGTGTGACGTCATCGTCTGCGACTTCCGGTAGAGGCAGAGCATTTCTCTTAACACTGAAAGTTGCAAACTTTATCGTGGATGTTCTCTACTAAAACCTTTCAGCAAAAATATGGCAATATCGCGAAATGATCAAGTATCCCCGTTTAAATAAGAAAATCTCATTTCAGTAGGCCTTTAACTTGCGGAAAAAAAATATATTTGACAAGTGTTTGCCTTTTTCCTTTATTAAACATATTTGGGGATTCATGGTTTTAAAAATTAGAAATTACTGGAGGAACGTCCTATATATAGAATGTGCTTTTTTATTATTTGAAGATGAATGTGCCTGTGGATTTTCTTATATATCAGGTTAATGTTAGTTTCATGGAATTCAACTGATCAGTTGTCTTAGTTGTTTGGCCTCTCATACGAGCAGTTGTTATCAGTTCATGCTCATCAACTTAGCTTGATCAGATCTAGTCTGAGCGTTTGGTGACAAGCTCCTAACTATTTGTCCTCTAATATGAGGAAGAGCATATGCACATGAAGAAATGTTAATGTTCTTATGTGGCGTAAAAATTAATTTGTCCATCAACAAATGTTTACCATGAAATCAAATCTTTCCTACACTAAATAGAATCGCATTGAATCATTCTGTTCTATAAATAAATCACACAGCGGCCGCAGAACAGTTTTAAGCATAATAAAGCACATTGTGAGTGATTATATTTGTATGCGTTCTGATAGTCAGCATATAAATGGTAAATGGTTGTACTTGTATAGCGCTTTTCTACCTTTTTTAAGGAACTCAAAGCGCTTTGACACTATTTCCACATTCACCCATTCACACACACATTCACACACTGATGGCGGGAGCTGTCATGCAAGGCGCTAGCCAGGACCTATCAGGAGCAAAGGTGAAGTGTCTTCCTTAAGGACACAAAGGACGTGCCTAGGTAGGTAGAAGGTGGGGATTGAACCAGTAACCCCCATTTCCTACCGCTTATTCCCTTTGGGGTCGCGGGGGGCGCTGGTGCCCATCTCAGCTACAATCGGGCGGAAGGCGGTGGACACCCTGGACAAGTCGCCACCTCATTGCAGAGCCAACACAGATACATACAGTATATATATACACACATACATACATATATATATATATATATATATATATACATACATATATATATATATATATATATATATATATATATATATACACATACATGTATATATATATATATACACATACATGTATATATATATATATATATATATATATATATATATATATATACATATACATATATATATATATATATATATATATATATATATATATATATATATATATATATATATATATATATATATATATATATATACATATATAAATAAATTAATTGTCTGCGCGAAGTAAGATGGCAACACATCCAGATACGGGAACAGACCCAACAAGCAAAAAAAGAGCCGACTGCGCCCTCGGCTGTCCACAAGCTCTCGGCCAATGTCGGGTTCGCAGGGATGAGGCAAAACCAGTCCAGGGAGAAAAAAGTTTCCGATTAGTGCTCATTCAGCCAGAGATCTGTGAAGCTTGTCCATCCGATGCTCAACGCTTGCTTCCGCCACATCTCCTCCGGTCTATCCAGGTGGACTGGTGTGGCTGAGAGCCAGCAGCTGGTCTCTGGTGCAAACATGTCCATGGCCATAAAAAGGCAACAAAAAGAAGCGCATAAGTCACGAAAGGGCCACCTCCTGTTGAGTAGTACCAAAAGGGCCCAAACCAGAAGGCAAATAACACAGAACAAGAGGGAAACATCAATAACACAAAGGAGGACACACAAGAGCACAGAGCTCGTGCGACCGGCAGCCACTACAGTGGCCCCATCTTGAAAAAAAAAACATAATAAAAGTCAGGTATAAAATTTACTGTTGGCTGTTTTATGTTTTGCATTCTATTCCCTTACACACAGCCTTAATAACGAGGTACTGTACATATTTAACTGTGAAGATGCCATACCGTTACGCTTGTGTATGTGATCTGTGACGTAATCACACTTGGGAGATGGTTGGGATGGGAAATGTATCATTTTGATTTTAAAAGTCCATAATTGAAGTCATAACTTTCCTCCACCATGAGCTGTCCTCTGACATGTGCACCTCACCTCAACAACAAGGTTAATTAGAACACTTGGATGGCTTCACAGAATCTTCATTTTTAACCCTTCTTGTTTTCCTCCGCTGTTCTCCCAAACAGCTCCTCCAACTGATATTAAGAAGCTAATAAACTTACGCTTCATAATCAATTTTGGGGCGGTATGGCGTAGTGGGTAGAGCGGCCGTGCCAGAAACCTGAGGGTTGCAGGTTCGCTTCCCACCTATTGACATCGAAATCGCTGCTGTTGTGTCCTTGGGCAGGACACTTCACTCATGCCCCCGGTGCCGCTTACACTGGTGAATGAATGATGAATGAATGATTGGTGGTGGTCGGAGGGGCCGTAGGCGCAAACTGGCAGCCACGCTTCCATCAGTCTACTCCAGGGCAGCTGTGGCTACAGATGTAGCTTACCACCACCAGGTGTGAATGAATGATGGGTTCCCACTTCTCTGTGAGCGCTTTGAGTATCTAACAATAGAAAAGCGCGATATAAATCTAATCCATTATTATTATTATTATAAGATAATGTAGTTTTGCAGCATCCTCAGGCAATGTTGTTTTTTGTGTTAAAAAGCATGTAGCAGACAGTTTTGTTACACTCTTTGTGCATAAGGGGATATACAGTATTTTCCACTCATTTTTACCCAATTACTTTCAGAGCATATTGATAAGACTGGCTTAACTTATTGCTATCTTAAAACAGCCCAATTCCCCAATGTACACTGACATCTGGATGATAAATTATCAGTCCATTGCTAAATGCACACTTTTAAGCGTGATAAGTTGCATAATGCGGTATCATTTAGCCCCATGTTTCACTGTGTCCTTCAGGCTACACCTTACCACAATGGATCATGTTGTATGTATTGATTTTCACCTGATTGATTCATCAATGAGACCACTAAATTCCCATCTCTGGCTTGGTAAAACAGTTTTTTTAAACGTTTTTAAAGATCTCCATGCCCCCTTCTAGCCAGCCAGCCATCATATTGGAAATTATTCACCATTAGTGTGTGTGGAACCCGCTGCATTCTGAGTTATTTCCCAGATTCTCATTCAAACAGAACTAAGTGAGCTTTCACTAGTGCTACACTTGAGGGGGTGCTGCATATAATCGCAGACAATCCTCTTTGCCCAAAAAGTCATCACGGCTCCAAAAAAAACCCACTATCAATGCAAACCTTTAGTTTATAGGATGAATGCCTGCTGTAAAAATGTACAAAACCCAAAACCAGTGAAGTTGGCACGTTTTGTAAATGGTAAATGAAAACAGAATACAATGATTTGCAAATCTTTTTCAACCTATATTCAATTGAATACACTACAACGACAAGATACTTAACGTTCAAACTGGTAAAGGTTATTTTTTGCAAATATTAGTTGGTCTGGAATTTGATGCCTGCAACATGTTTCAAAAACTCTGGCACAAGTGGCAAAAAAGACTAAGAAAGTTGAGGACTGTTCATCAAACACTTATTTGGAACATCCCACAGGTCTATCCATCCATCCATCCACTTTCTACTGCTTGTTCCATTCGGGGTCGCGAGGGGCGCTGGTGCCTATCTCAGCTACAATCGGGCGGAAGGCGGAGTACACCCTGGACAGGTCGCCACCTTGGCCTGGGCCAACACAGATAGACAGACAACATTCACACTCACATTCACACATTAGGGCCAATTTAGTGTTGCCAATCAACCTATCCCCAGGTGCATGTCTTTGTAGGTGGGAGGAAGCCGGAGTACCCATAGGGAACCCACGCAGTCACGGGGAGGACATGCAAACTCCACACAGAAAGATCAGGACCTTCGTATTGTGAGGCAGACACACTAACCCCTCTTACACCGTGCCACAGGTGAACAGGCTAATTTGGAACAGGTGGGTGCTGTGATTGGGTATGAAAAGCATTTTCCATGATATGCTTAGTCATTAACAAACAAGGATGGGCTGAGGGTCACTACTTTGTGAACAAATGTGTGAGCAAATTTAAAACATTTAAGTTTAAAAACAAACTTTGTCAACGAGTTATTGCAAGCAATTTAGGGATTTTACCATCTACATTCTGTAATATCAGCAAAAGGTTCAAAGAATCTGGAGAAGGGCCGAAAACCAACATTGAATGCTTGTGACCTTCGATCTCTCAGAAGTTACTGCATCAAAAACCGATATAATTGTGTAAAGAATATCACCACATGGGTTTAGGAACACTTCAGCAAACCACTGTCAGTAACTACAGTTCGTCGCTACATCTGTAAGTACAAGTTAAAACTCTCCTCGGCAAAGCGAAAGCCGTTTATCAACAACACCCAAAAATGCTACCAGCTAGTGTTGCTGCCATTAAATTCTAAGTTAATGATTATTTGCAAAAGAAAGTACATTTTCTCAGTTCGAATATTAAATATCTTGTCTTTGCAGCCTATTCAATTGAATATCCATTAAAAAGGGTTTGCAAATAATTCTGTTTTTATTTACCATTTACACAACATGCCAACTTCACTGGATTTGGGTTTCGCACATGTTTGTTTGAAGGCCACCAGTGAAAATCCTGAAGGAAGCTTCACTCCTCACTTGCAACCCAAACCAACAATAAACTTTCTTTGGAACTAATTCTTTAAAAGCATTAAACATAATTTCAATTTTAAATTTACAGTATATTTAAAATGTAATGATTGTGAAGCTTTTTTTTCCAACTAACCATTGAATAACAGTAGCTTAATATAATTTTATTCAGCTTACACAATATTTGAAAGATTAATACATGTGTATGTATATGTATATATATATATATATATATATATATATATATATATATATATATATATATATATATATATATATATATATATATATATATATAGTATATATATATACACAGATTATTATTATTTTTTTTTTTTTTCATTTTAACGTTTATCTAGCTGTAAATAATCCATAGGTCTCTTTACACTCTAAAAGGAGGAGCCGCTTCGAGCTCATTGTTCAAGTGTACATGGACAATAAAAGGTATACTTTTTGGTTCTAGTAATTCAATTCTATTCTATGAGGACCTTCATAACACTCTACTGCCCCCTGGTGACAAAACACAGTGACACAAGCTTTCTTACTGAGTTCCCAAAATTTACTTTCAACAAGCTCACAATACTGACCAAAAAGATGCCGAGGATGCCACCGCCTAGTATCAGACTGCAGAGCATTGACACAAAAGGCTGCTCAATAAACTCCTCATAAGCAAAAAACAACAACATTGACCAGTACGGACCAATGTACAAAAAATATGTCTTGAACTGTGTAGTGTTTCAGACAACGAACATGGAAAGGATGCAAAAATTATCATTAGGCGCCATTCTTAATGACTATATTTACACTAATACATATGTTCTATGGACATCATACAATATTCTTATTTGCTTATCATCATGAATCTGTGTTTTTACTGGTAAACATCCTTCTAAGTTCCTAAATACCTTGACTGGCGTATGCATTCAGTTTCATGTTTATCAAAGTCTTACAGTACAGTGGAACCTACAAAGGTCGCTGGTTGACTTTTACGACATTTAAAAAAAAGATTTTGTCGAAAAAATAAATACCAATGATTTAAAAAAAACTGTGTTAACTGTACAGGTGATGTTTTAAGTAACATTCTCACTATAACTACAATATCATTCAAGTGTAAAAAAACAAGTTATCAACTTTAAAACATACAGTAAATGAATAAAACTATTGTTTCTGGCCAACACAACACTGTTTCCTGTAACATATAAAGAAAACAAATGATATATAATAAAAACAATGCTAAATATATAATTGTTTAGCACCCAGATACTTTACTACCTTACTATAAGCTCTCTGTCATCTTCTGTATTGGCATCACAAAAAAGCCAATGAAAAAGTTCAAACGCTCATGAGATTTGTTGGCATGTCACATGACGTCATGCTCAAGGATAGTCTTGTTTTACATTTGAGAAAAATGTAGGTCCAAATTTGGAGTATTTAAATTTTGAGGTTGCACTGTACTGTTTATTCAATCTGGACCGCCAGGTGAATACAGACCACACATGTCGATCTCATGATATGTACACACACTACTTGATCAATTTAGGAGTTGTCGTCCTCTTCCACAGGATGAAGTGTGTGTCTCTTCAGCAGCGTCTTTAACACCTCCACCTCTTGCTCTGCCTTATTTAACTTCCTGTGTAGTGTCTCGTTGGCTTTCTGGAGCCTTTGGTTCTCCTGACAAAGACACATGGAAACGATTGTGATCATGTTTGTGGTGTGTTCAAGTACCAGGAGTGACGTGACACTCACTGATTGAAGGGTTTCGCTGACTCGTTGATTGTATTCTTCTTCGGGCTCCCTGGGCTTCTGCACAACCGAAGCTCGGTTCTCCCATTTAGCACAGTGTCGCTGTTTCCTCTGGAGCAGTGGGCTGGGACATGTCGGCGAAGTTGGGGGCACCAGGACAAAAAGGGACGGATGAGGCCAAGCGGCTTCAGGGGACAGCGGTGGTCCCTCTGTCTGGGTGGCGCTGTGGACCCTGTTTATCTCCAAATGTGAGGTGACTGGAGAGTCAGAGCGCCACTCTTTGCTGTCATCAGACAAGTACTGGAAAGGACATTTGTCTGAAACTGGACATAATACACAAGTGAATCTAATAAGACAAATTATGGTATCTGGTCTAGCATACATTAACATTCTGCTTGCATGATCTATTTTTCATATGAATTCCTTTTGAATGATTGGCGATCTACTGACAGGAAATGGTACAAAATGTAGCAACAATCCAAAATACATTTGAAAATGTTAAAAAAAATAGTGTGGAAAAACGTATGAATTGATACAATACTTTGCCATTTCCAACAGACCCATTCACCAAGAGCCTTATTCTCCTATGTTTCTAAGTGGAAAAAAGCTGCTTAATTGTACAGATTCTTGCCGTTATCCAAAATGTGCACTTTGAGGTATCAACCTTAAATGTAGGCATTCCCTGTCAAATCTGCCTTGCACGTATTTTCGCATCAATTTAAGTACTTTTAATCTTACGTGCTTCTGAGGCTGGAATAAGTCCAGCGACCCAAGGAGAACATTTTATTGCACTTGAAGTTTGGATGCGGTTTACACAACACATAAAAAAATGATCAAAGTAACTTCCAGAAAAATTCATTGAGGTGAAGATAAATGCACCATAATGCTACTCTGACTTAACTTTTAAAAATCAAAATGGACATTGTTGTTTCGTGAGTGCGACCACATTGGAAGGGACTACACTAATGTTGGCCATGTTTGGACACCCTGGTACACGGACAAATGTTCAAAGCAGCTTATTTATTAAACTCTGTGACTATTTATTAGAAAATACTACAATTGATTAGATAGATTAATTGGCAATTAATATAAAACTGTCACGCTCCTCCTCGCAAGTACAAACACACAACAACACACACACAAATATCACACATACAAACCGCTGTCTAAAAGGTTCACAAACTAATAACAAATGAAACAAAGTTTACTCTTCTACGAAGTTACATTCAGTCAGGAGAAGAAGCTGTTGTGCGTGCATACACACACTACACCGTGACAACATAAGAACTGGAAGGATATGGCCTTTTCTTATTTTAGTGTTATCCTTTTCAACCCCAATGTTCCACATTTTTGACAACACAAAACTTCAACTACTTCAACTTTAACAACTCTCAGCACCTCCCCACTCTGATGACAATGCAATATTTTATTTTTTAATAGTTTATCGTTTATACTTCAGCATATGTGAAAGCTCGAGTCCTACATTATTTCTTTCTCTGACAACCCCTTTAAAATTTTTTAATCAATCAGGAAGATTAAGCAGCTAAAATGCGGCAAACATGGGAAAGTATGGATAGTGTTTTATATATTACCATCATGCACTGTAATGGATCTATATATGTGTCATTTTAAATTATATATACATGTTTTATAATGTCCAGAGCAGGAAGTGGGACTGTATGTTAACTTTATTGTTGGTTATAGTTCATTTATACCATGAGTGTTTGAGTTTGAGTTTGAATTTGAGTTTGAGTTTATTTCGAACATGCAAGCATACAACATGATACATCACAATTTCCAGTTTCTCTTCCCAACATGTTCGAAAAGGAGGAGGAAGAAGCAGAGCTTATTTAATCCTACCCCTTTTCTTTACATAACAGTTGCTAAAATGTGTGTTCACTTCCTGTTCTCAATGATTCACAATGTATACTCCATAAGTAATAAGTAATCACAATACAAATAAATAAATAAATAAATAATTGCTTAAATTTTAATCCATACGATGAGATAAATCAGATTATTTTGAGAATGAATGAGTGAGTAAAATCAGAATGTTTATCATGGTTCTTCATTTTTGTACTTTGTTAACACTTCCAGTTTGAAGAGTTTCTTGAAATGGATCATATTAGTACATTGTTTGATTGCTTTGCTTAATCCCTTCCATAATTTAATTCCACATACTGATATACTGAAGGTTTTAAGTGTTGTACGTGCATACAAATGTTTTAAATTACATTTTTCTCTCAGATTATATTTCTCTTCTTTTGTTGAGAAGAATTGTTGTATATTCTTGGGAAGCAGGTTATAGTTTGCTTTGTGTATAATCTTAGCTGTTTGCAATTACACTATGTCGTGGAATTTCAGTATCTTTGATTCAATAAATAAAGGGTTTGTATGTTCTCTATATCCAACATTATGTATTATTCTAACTGATCTTTTTTGTAATACTGTTAGTGAATGAAGTGTACTTTTGTAATTATTTCCCCATATTTCTACACAGTAACTCAGATATGGTAACACTAGTGAGCAGTAGAGAATATAAAGTGATTTTTGGTCTAGAAAATATTTGGCTTTATTCATTATTGATGTATTTCTTGCAACTTTATGTTGTATATTTTTTACATGAGATTTCCAGTCTAATTTATCATCAATCATTATACCTAGAAATTTGAGTGTGGAAAAGTTGTTTGGATTGGATCATATCAATTGATGCTGTGCTCAAGTCACTTGTAATATCAGTGACTTTGTACATAAAATGGTAGCAAAATCATTCCAATATCATTCACATGAGACTAAATTTAGGAAAAAACACACCGCAGGCCAATTCTCTCGCTAAACTTGTGGGGCGCACTAAAGACTTCGCAGTTTGCGCACCCCTAGCGTAAGGTGACAATTTGACTGTTTGTTTTCAACCGACGACCTTGTGATTGACTGGTGGTTGCACAGGTTTTCTAGTTGTTTGGAAAATGGACAATTGATTGTCATTGTGCGCAGACTTTCCCTTGAAGAAAAAGAGAGGGAATTATTAAAATATTAAAACGATCCATACATTCTGTTGTGCTTTTAAAAGTATCTTATATCACAGTGGCCCCCAACCACCGGTCCAGGGACATGTACCGGTCCGTGAAGCATTTGCTACCGGGCCGCAGAGAAACATAAAATAATTTATAAAAGACTGTATTGTCTCCTACTTAACTTTGGCCTGCCCCACTGGACACACCAAAAAGCGTGTTTATAGATGTACAATAAAACTCCTCATAGGAAGTTGTTATGTTTGTTATAACTTTGTGACAATGCACATTAATCAACATATAAATCTATAGGCATTGGCTACAGATTGTAGCCAATGGCTGATTTCATCTGCATCTCATTGCAAAGAAACACTAATTCGGCGTTATAGTCAGTTGTATTTTTCATGCACTAATCCGGTCCGTGGTGCAAAAAAGGTTGGGGACCACTGCTCTCTCAGACTTTAGGAACGGACGACAGCAACTTGATACCCAACTTCCTTAAGTGTATCAATTGTAAAAGGCTTAATATTATTGTAAATTACAATACTGTTTTACTGTATTGAGTACTTTTCTGTTTGTCCTAATTATCACATTATAAATCAGTGTAATACATGTTTATTTGATAGCATTTCATTTTAACCCTATTATTATACAAACCCCGTTTCCACATGAGTTGGGAAATTGCGTTAGATGTAAATATAAACGGAATACAATGATTTGTAAATCATTTTCAAACCATATTCAGTTGAATATGCTACAAAGACAGCATATTTGATGTTCAAACTGATGAACATTTTATTTTTTTGCAAATAATCATTAACTTTAGAATATGATGCAAGCAACACGTGAAAAAGAAGTTGGGAAAGGTGGCAATAAATAGTAATAAAGTTGAGGAATGCTCATCAAACACTTATTTGGAACATCCCACAGGAGTGCAGGCTAATTGGGAACAGGTGGATGCCAAGATTGGGTATAAAAACAGTTTCCCAAAAAATGCTCAGTCTTTGACAAGGAAGGATGGGGCAAGGTACACCCCTTTGTCCACAACTGCGTGTGCAAATAGTCAAACATTTTAAGAACAACGTTTCTCAAAGTGCAATTGCAAGACATTTAGGGGTTTCAACATCTACAGTCCATAATATCATCAAAACGTTCAGAGAATTTGGAGAAATTACTCCACGTAAGCGGCATGGCCGGAAACCAACATTAAATGACCGTGACCTTCGGTTCCTCAGACGGCACTGTATCAAAAACTGACATAAATCTCTAAAGGATATCACCACATGGAATCAGGAACACTTCAAAAAACCACTGTCACTAAATACAGTTCGTTGCTACAACAGTAAGTGCAAGTTAAAGCTCTACTATGCAAAGCGAAAGCCATTTATCGACAACATCCAGAAACGCTGCCGGCTTCTTTGTGCCCGAGATCATCTAAGATAGACTGTTGCAAAGTGGAAAAGTCTTCTGTGGTCTGACGAGTCCACATTTCAAACTGTTTTTGGAATTATTCGACATCGTGTCATTCGGACCAAAGGGGAAGCGAACCATCCAGACTGTTATCGACGCAAAGTTCAAAAGCCAGCATCTGTGATGGTATGGGGGTGCATTAGTGCCCAAGGCATGGGTAACTTACACATCTGTGAAGGCACCATTAATGCTGAAAGGTACATACAGGTTTTGGAAAACATATGCTGGCATCTAAGCGGCGTCTTTTTCATGGACGCCCCTGCCACGCCACATTCACCACGTGTTACAACAGCGTGACTTTGTAAAAAAAGAGTGTGGGTACTTTCCTGGCCCGCCTGCAGTCCAGACCTGTCTCCCATTGAAAATGTGTGGCGCATTATGAAGCGTAAAATAGGACAGCGGAGACCCCGGACTGTTAAACGACTGAAGCTCTACATAAAATAAGAAAGCGAAAGAATTCCACCTTCAAAGGTTCAACAATTAGTTTCCCCAGTTCCCAAACGTTTATTGAGTGTTGTTAAAAGAAAAGGTGATGTAACATGCCCTTTCCCAACTACTTTGGAACGTGTTGCAGCCATAAAATTCTAAGTTAATTATTATTTGCAAAAAAAAAAACAACTAAAGTTTATGAGTTTGAACATCAAATATCTTGTCTTTGTAGTGCATTCAATTGAATATGGGTTGAAAAGGATTTGCAAATCATTGTATTCTGTTTTTATTTACCTCTAACACAATTTCCCAACTCATATGGAAACAGGGTTTGTACATGACCTTGCCTAAAGGCTGTGAAAAAATTGTTTGGTTTTACTGCGTTGTCTGAGGATTGCATGGTCCAATTAGAATCAAGTTTAAGGAACCAAATCTGTTTCAAGCAAAAGAAGCAAGTTTTTCGAGTTATGGATATTGAAGAAAGAAATCAAGTTCAATTTAATTTTTTTAGACATATTTTTTGTGAATTGCTTATTTGATTGTATATGCTTCACATTTTAAAGATATCTATATGGTGGTCACTGTACAATATTTATGATTAGAGACATACGGATGAGTGTGGATGCACGGACCCACCCTCAGAAGTTCCCGTGGTCACAGTTGTGGGGCAAGGCGTAGGACTGTCAGTGGTGTTATTGTTCACTTTAGTGTTCTTCTTGCACTCAAAGGCCACCTGGTCCTTGCACAGCTTGTGACAATTCATCCCGCAGTCTGAGAACACACAGCAAAGTCAGAACAGGAATTTATTTTTGAATTTGTTGTGCAAATGCAACCTTCAGAACTTTGCAAGCACACTTAGAAGCACATTTTGGTTTAAAGTTCCTGTTTATAGGCGGGGAGAATAAATGTCTACTGTGTAGTTTCGTTTACAACATGCAGAATAAAGCCCGTTATACATTAACTATATGAACATCTATTAAGACCCAATACAAAACTGCTTTTACAAAGATAATGATGCTTACTTTTGATTGACACTTCCAGTTTATTATTGTAGTTGTGGGAAAATATTAGCTAACTAACTCACAGCATAATGAAAACAATGTATTCCATTGGAAATGTGTAGTACTGAGCCTCTAAAACAAGGTATCCAAAGTCCCTGCCCATTTTATTGGCCCATGGCATATTATGAATGTAGAATTAGTTTAATATTAATAATGTATATTATTACGGATTAGACATTAGAGATATTTTTTAAATACTGTGTACATTTTAAAATCCACTGATAACAGTACAAGATGTGTTTACATACTGGAGAATATATATCAAATAAAGCAATGCCAATACAAAAGAACACTAAGTAATCAAGGTAAGTAGTTCAATGTTTTTTTTTGTTTGATTTCTCAGTAGTTGTCATTAAAACCTATTCCTGTACAATCAATCAACACTACTATTAATCAGAACTAGAATAATGCTAATAATAATAATTACTTTAGCGCTGCAAATGCTGCCAACATCTGTTAATGAGACTGTGACACATACATTCCATTCATTTAAAACCAATGTAAAACTGTGGTTCTGAAATATGTCTGGAGGATCAGAGTTGTGTTTTATGTTTGTTATTGTTTATTTTATCCATCCATCCATTTTCTACCGCTTATTCCCTTTAAGGTTGTGGGATGCGCTGGTACCTATCTCAGCTACAATCGGGCGGAAGGCGGTGTACACCCTGGACAAGTCGCCACCTCATCGCAGGGCCAACACAGATAGACAGACAACATTCACACTCACATTCACAGACTAGGGCCAATTTTTTAGTGTCGCCAATCAACCTATCCCCAGGCGCATGTCTTTGGAAGTGGGAGGAAGCCAGAGTACCCGGAGGGAACCCACGCATTCACGGGGAGAACATGCAAACTCCACATAGAAAGATCCCGAGCCTGGGATTGAACCCAGGACTACTCAGGACCTTTGTATTGTGAGGCAGCCGCACTAACCCCTCTGCCACCGTGAAACTCTTGTTTATTTTATACACATAATAATTTAAAAAACACTAATAAAATAATTACGTTGAAATTTTTATTATAAAAATAATTGAAAATATTGTGAAGTAGACTTATGTAGCACTTTTTCTCGAGTGAAAAACTCATAATCTTCATTTAAGCTTATTTATACCATTGTGGGTGGCACTGGGAGCGGACAAGGTAAAGTGAAATAACTAGGATGGCGAAAGCTGGATGCGATCATGGAACCCTCAAGTTCCTGGCCATCCTTGCTACCATCTGAGCCATATTGTATGATTAATGTAGGTGTTGTGGTCCTTGCTTTACTCTTACTATAAAATGTGTCATATTACCGGTCCAGTATTACCATTGAATTGTATTTAGATGATGCCTGTCCAGGACCTGCCACTGAAAGTTAACCAGTTGGACTAACTGGCAAATGACCAGAAATGTTTATTATTGTGCACTTTCTTTGCAATTTAGAGTACATTTAAAACAAAATCAATCAATCAATCAATGACTATTTATTAAATCTAACACAATTTCCCAACTCATATGGAAATGGGGTTTGTACCTTCAAGGTACTGAAAGCGCTCACATTCATACCTACTGACAATTTAAAGCCTTCAATCTACCTAACATGCAGATATTCGGGATGTGGGAGGAAGCTGGAGTACATGGAGAAAACCCACGCATGCATGCAAACGCTGACGTAAGAACATGCAAACTCCACACGGAGATGTCCAAATGGAGATTTAAATCCAGATCTCCCTGATCTCTTGACTGTGTGGCCTACATGTTAACCACTAGGCCACTGTGTGGAAAGTTAGGGCACATCTTCCATTGTATTCTTAGCGTTGTTGGAGCTGGAAGCCGTTAGGAATAAGTTTGAGGTAAAATGTCATATAAAGCGCCCTGTCATATATTAATTGACATTTTACATCTCCTTCTTGATGCAAAACGGTGTCACCACATGGCTGTCACTCTATAAAGTTAAACACAAAGTAACTTAAATACGCTACTACCTACCCTGGACTCCAAAGGGTTAATGATCTTTGTAGAGACAGAATCTTCTATACAGTTCATGGATTTAATCTCATTGCGAAGGTAGCTGTGATGATGCGGTGTCAACAACCCCTCCAGTCAATAGCCAACGCATGAGTAATGGTTGAACACTGACCTTTGCATCTATAGCCTTGCTTGATGACGCCCCACAGCTGTGAAGGACACGTTGTAGAAAGCAGACAGTAAAGCAGATGTGTTCTTGTTTTATTTTTTGTATAATCTTGCAAGTACGTGAGGTATTACTTACAAATCCTGAGCAATTGTCGCAGAAGGTGGGCTTCATATAAGTCGTCTCCTGAAAGTTGTGGACAAAGCCCAGGCCCAGTTTAGAGCAGATGACACTGGCACGCATGAAATAAGCTGTGATCTCATCTCTACTGACAAGACCCTTTCTGCCAAAAACACACAAAAAAGCCAATCATACAATTCATACAATGCAAAGGATTATATGCAATCCGGCAATTTACTGGGCAGATTAAAGGGATGTTTTTTTTTTTCTGTGGTCTGTGAGCTCTGTGTAAGTGTGTACGCATGCGAATAAATAGACAGAGAATATAAAGTGGTGAGGTTATGGTTAGGTTTGCAGCTACTTCACGTTTCCTGTTGCCGCACTCGTCACTACAAATAACTCCCCAGCACTCACTTATCTTTGTCCATGACACAGAAGGAGAAGGGGAAACTGGCAGCAATTTTCTCAAAGTCCTCTTGAGAAATAAAGCCGTTCTCGTGGTGATCGTAGTTCTTAAACACGGACTGTGAAGAGGTAAACATTGCTGGACAATTAATAAACAGCACAAAGCTGCTGTGAGTACGCTTGTACTGTAAATTCAAACTACTGTACTCACATCCACCATCCTCTGCACGTGCTTGCTGATGGTTCGGGGGTCAGGTTTGGGAGCAACTCCTGATACCCAGTCCACAACCACTGGAGGTCTAGAGGGGGTGGCTGGCTGATGGGAAATCCATTAATAGTTGAAAAACAGGCCTGAGTAACCCATAAATATATGTTATGAACACTGTATTTCCCTATGTAGAGGTGCTTATGGCTTATGTAATATATATATATTATTTATCCATCTATCTTTAAATATATATATATATATATATATATATATATATATATATATATACATATATATGTATACCCTTAAAGGTGACCTACGTAGGACTATTCTAATCTACATTAAACACACTTGCCTTGGAGTCCAAATGATATATGAATTGGATATGCTTTGGTGTAAGTTTTGCACAGATTTTGCTCCACAGTCAAATTTTTAATTCACATTCTGAGTATGTCTGCCAACGGTTTGTGTGTGGAGGCGTACCTTTTAAGATTGCAAATGAAACCCTTCAAAACCCTACCCTCTTCAGTATCAGAATATTATAATATCAAAAAGTACACTGTTTAATATATATCTTGAAGACGAATATCAACGCTTTTTTATTTCAGACACAGTCAAAAATAAACTTCATAAACAATAGTCATTTGTCAAAACATTAGATACACCATCTATGGTGCACAATGCCGCATTCGATAAAGCTGCTTTTACCAGCGTTTATTTCACTGCATATCAGTGTTATTGTGCAAATGCTATGATTAGATGAAAATTTTACTTTATCCTACGATTCCTCTCTTGGCCCCGGAAGACCAAGTAGTAATGTTGCAATGGTGCCGTCTTTTTCGTCAGAATTTAGCAATTAATCCAATTTTGCCCTGGCCCATGTTGATCAATCAGTCCCGTGTAAACTGAGGACAAGTACACATAGGAAGTATTCATTTTATATACATCAGAGCAGGCGTGGGCTGCATGAGACGAGAAGGAATGACACGGGAGACTGGCTAATAGTTTTGGCACAGCAGGGTAAGGAGGCTGGCCGGCACCATTCACAGGATTGCCACTATAAGTATGTCTGTCACATTGTGACACCACACAAGGGTTGAGCTACATTTTGTGTAAATTGTCTTACCTAAGGACAGGAGTGACACGGATGGCGGAAGCTGACGAGGCCGCTTTACCAACCAAGACATAGTTATAGTTCCATCCATTCATCCATTTTCTACCTCTTGTCCCTATATTTATGTATATCTAATAAATATTACTTTTAAATTGAAATATAAGACTATCAATAATAAATGATTATCATCAAAATCACTATCAAATAATAGCATATACTGTATATTTTTTTAGCTGGCCGTTCAACAGCTGCCTCAAAATATACATCTACTATAATGATACATTTCCAGATGTACTTTAAATGTCTTTTATATTTCATTTGTTTCACACAAAGGGCATGTGTAAAGATTTTAAAGTGTTTATATATTAGCGGATTGTGTTTATTGTTTTTTTTAATGCCGAGCTAAGCCAACTTGCTAGAAGTTGTAGCTTCACCCTAGTCTTTTCTCTCAGATCATGTAAATACATTTGTAAATTTGTTTCATATATCATAATGTACTCATATACTGTATAAAATCTCATTGTAGGGAGAGTCAAAAAATAAACCTGCCTACAAAAATAGACAACCACGTGTTCTACTGAACAAACTTGATTCTCTCTTGTTTTCTGATTAAAATGCAAATGTAGAGATATATCTAATACAAACATTCCAATCTATATATTGCTCTTGTGATGTCAATTCATAATATTTGTTTGCGGTAGAATCCTTGATACAGTTGAATCGTGTGGATGATGTATGTAACTGTATATGCTGTGACCATAAATGTGTGCTAATGAGCATTAATTAAAGGGGCTGTTTCCAACATTTACACAGATGCCTCGAGGGCGGCAACTTTCCAATGCATTTTACACAGTAAATCCCACCCTCTCACGGCTTCTCATACGTAAAGACGTTTAACGTACGTATGTAACACATGTACGCGCAATAGCTTGAGGTGTTTTTAGCTAATAAGAGCAATTTGGATAGTTAGCGTTAGCTATCATTGAAAGTATATTCTATCATAAGAACAACATGAGAGCAAATTGTTTGTTGCTTCTTTTAGACTGTTTTTGTACGTGTGCACACGCTCTGTGCGCATACGTGTTGACGAGACTCCCTGCGCATACGTGTTGACGAGACTGGGTGAGTGACCGCTGTAAACAGTAATCATTTATTATAAGCTAGTAGGTGGTGTTTTTGTTATAGTTTGATTTTGAATTTTGTTACTATGAGGAAGTTGCGAAAAGCACCCTTAATAAGTGCATCCATCACTCACAGTGGTTTTACAGTGTCTGGGCTCCCGAGCATAGGAGAGTTCATAGATTTCATCCTCGGTGTAGTAAAGGTCCAAGGACAGCTGCATGGACAGAGACGGATGTCAGAGACACATTTTTTAGATGAGGCAGAAATCAGGTCACATGGCAGGAAGAGCATATTTTCAAGCGCTTATTCAGTCGTTCATTGATGACACACAAGTACGGCGCACAGCATTTTGAATTCCCTCCCATTCACACCAATTTTGTCACCCACACACACTCATAGGTCCAAGACTCTTATCACACCCACACACATGCAGACAATCCACATGTTCTAACACACTCATCTGCATGTCTGCTTGAAGTACAAGAAGCTAAATCACAAGCGAGAGTGTTCAAGTGGTGGGTGGGCACTACCGTCAGCAGGTGGACGAGGTCTTTGTTGGCATCCAGCTTAGGGGGGATCTGCTGGAGCTGGATCAGCTCGTTAATGTGGCTGTAGAGCGCCTGGAGCTTCTGGACGTTGACTTTATTGTCCTCCACATAGTCCGGCATTGCCTCGTTGACTGAAATGAGGTCTTTGAGGTGAACCCCAAGGATGGGGATTTTAAAACCTGCACACTTGTTGAATGCCTGTCTGTAGTTATCAAAGTTTCGACAGGAGGACAGCAGGTCTGTAATTTCATTTAACACCTGAGGAGAAAGTGGGAGATGATTTACTTCCCTTAAACACGTATTAGTTTGACATTGGACAAATATTGAAGATGACATCATCTCCACTGCAATGAAAATCAAGGACACAGCACACAAAGACTTGACGGAGCTTGAAGTTTGGATTATAACAATTGATTTTAACAACATGACAATAACATTCAATATCAAGCAATATATTTAATCCTTTGATCATTACCAATAAGTTATTGCTTAATGTATGTCCTCTATTGTAACTTTAATTTCTTTGTTGTTTGATTTTTACCAATATTTATTTATTTATTAGTATCTTATTCTTTCCAACACCTTTCCCTATTTCATTACTCTATAGATGCAGTCTTCATCCATTCCTACACATTGTATATTCTTCCCCATCCAAATAAATGGTAACACCTAAGAACAGAAATTTTTTAAACACATTTTAAATGAAAATGAAATATTGTAAGTGTCAACATGTTTAATATTTGGTGCTAATTGAACAAAAGACAGCTACTTTGACCACCTCCGAACTGTGAACCATCACTGTAGACACTTTTCACCTTTGATCACTAAAGACACTTTAACTGCCACTATGACCCAAGGTCACCCCCATATGTATACTGTTGACAGTCATTCAGAATGTGCAATATTGCTATGTACTTACTGTGCCTTGTATACACACTTTTATTGTTATTTTTTGTTTTTAGCGAGGTACCGTGTGACTTGTTGAAGGGTGGACTAGCAAAGTAAGATGTTCAATGTACGGCAAACTGTCTGTTTAACTGAGCATATGACAATAAACAATCTTGAATCTTGAATCTTAATTAACTACCGTATTTTCCGGACCATAGGGCGCACCGGACAATAAGGCGCACTGCTGATGAATGGTCTATTTACTATCTTTTTTCATGTATAAGACGTATCATAGGGTGCATTAAAGGAGTCATATTATTATATTTTTTTTCTAAATTGAAAACACTTCCTTGTAGTCTACATAACTGGTAATAGTGGTTCTTTGGCCAACATGTTGCATAGATTATGTTTTTCAGATCATCTTCAAGCCGCTTTCTGACAGTAGCTTCAGGATGCGCCATTTTGTGGGCGGTCTTATTTACGTGGCTGACCTTTGACAGTGTCTTCTCCCCGTCATCTTTCTTGTAGCGGTGTAGCGTGCAAGGACGGGAGTGGAAGAAGTGTCAAAAGATGGAGCTAACTGTTTTAATGACATTCAGATTTTACTTAAATCAGTAACGGAGCAGCGTCTCCTCATCCTCACTGGTGCAACAACAACGCCAGAAATGTGTCCTGTGAAAAACCCTACGGCCAGAACTCTCTATTAACTAAAATTCCTCTGGTGAATAATGTAAACTCACTACACTACACTACACTACGGTATATTTTAGCGCTTTAATGGCAGACACAGTAAAAATAAGAACTTTACACTACTTTATATTAAAAAATGGCAGCAGCGGGGGTTGAATGTCACATAACAAGAAGTTAGAGAAAAAGAAAAAGCTTATTGACTACGGTGTCAAAAAGGGCTACAAAGATGCAGTTTTTCAGGACTTATACAGATCCCAAATACAGATCAGCAGGTACAAGAAGGTAAGAAAAGTTTATTTTGCATAGTATTGCGAAACAAAAAGCCAGATAATATGTCTTACCTTATATACACACCATAATAACATTTGTATGTGGGAGCAGAATACAATCCATCAAGCGGTGCAGCTTCATAGCTTATCAAAGTCGCACTAAAACATTTTGATAGATTTTTGAGCGGCGTGTGTAATGTTCTGTAATTTCAATGGAGCATATGCAATGTTGGTGTTCTTTACTTGAGTAATATTGCAGTCTACACATACTCTTATGTGCGACTGCCATCATATTGCAGTCTATGTGTATCTCTTATGTTTGACTGCCATCTACTGGTGATACTTATCATTACACCATGCACCAAATAAAATAGCTTCGAGGTCGGTAAGCTAAACCAGAAATATTCCGTACATTAGGCGCACCGAGTTATAAGGGGCACTGTCAAGGATTTGAAGTGTGCCTTATTGTCCGGAAAATACGGTATATCTGTAAAAGTATAGAAAAAGAGGAATAATTCCATACTTTTAACTTCTTTTCAGAATTGTTGAAATGTTCAAACTTAAAAATGTAATGTTTCTTAATGTATACATTAAACCAACAATACATACCACAACTAACATCGATTGCTACAAAATTTTAATTTCCCCTCGGGGATTAATAAAGTATGTCTGATTCTGATTCTGATTCTGAAAATGCACATTATTTACCTTGATGACTTCATTGGGTACATGGGAGGTGGTGTCCTTCAGTCTTGATATGGAGCTGTGACAAAGCCCTCCAACCACTGCCATTAGCGTGTTGTAGTTGTGCATGAGGTGTAAAACCTGGTGGGCACAATAAAATGAGATCCTTTGCAAACATAATAATGCTCTGTCAGAGGTGTATTGGATGAACGAAAGTTTATTATCGTGGTTATACATTAATTTAACCATTTTATATAATCCACAAAACTATGCAGTTACATAAACCACAATTTCTGTTGCTTTTCACGCTTTTTTTTTTTTGCTTTTCCATCTCTTCTCAGCTCACTAATTCCTGCTGTCACTGGAGAATTGCGTTGTGAAATTTGTCTCCACATCCCCAAACTCTCCTTCTTGCTTGCAGCAGCATCAACAGCCAGCAGACTGGTGCCTTGATGGTGTGATCCAGTGCATGACTTTGCAGTACAACTTAGGCTGCAACTGATTGGACTTGCCAGTAGTGTCCTACTTTTTGACTTGGGGTTTACATGACAACAAAGGTTGCTAAGAAGTGGATATGTTCAGAAAACATTGTTGGAAAGCTTTTGGATTACTGTCTATAACCAGGGTGAACTTTGAATACATTAATACTAATACAAATACTAAGTATAGTTTAAAAATAGCTAAAAAGCATGAATAAGTTTCATATCTTATTAATAGCTAAAATCTTATTTAAATCATGTATTGATGTGTTAAAAACGTTTAAAAGTACCTGGATATAAGTATTTGTAAAATACAGCCGATATATTTTTCTATGTTTAATTTGAAGGGTAAACAGGAAGTGCAATGTGTGTACATCACTTAGCTTTGTATTATTGTATGCTCTGTGTAACCGAAAGCAGTATTGGAGGTAGAATGTTGCTTGACTGCAAAAGGAACAAGTACAAGGGAAAAAAGAACAACGTGTGTTATGGTTTGTACTGTCTAGACAAGGTTTTGAGCAGCAAATCTTTAGTCAGTTATGAACTATTGATCTATTCACGTTTAGAGTGCAGATGGACCCTTTTCCACAACGAAATATTGTCCAGCAACAAGTTTTTACCGTGAGGTAAAACATTTTCAGCTCATATGTCTTAAAAGTGCCATATGTTAATTTCATGTAAAGTCATTAAATGGCCCTGATATATCAAAAGGCATTATTAAATCATTTTATTTTCGAATACCTCTGTAACTGATAACGGTATTTCAGGCAGGATATGCTCATTTCAAAATTAGATTTATAGACTCGAAATCTTGTTGTTTTAATTTCGATGCCCCGCCCTCCACCGTTCAACCAGTTAAAAAGTCAGTAAGTGTCTTCCAATCCAATCCAATCCAATCCATTCTATAGCACATTTAAAATAACAAAATGTTTCCAAAGTTCTGCACAAAAATATTAAAAACAAGAATTAAATACTATCCTTAACTCCACCAATGACTCAATAAAAAAATATATGAAAACAATATAGAAATAAATATGATTAAAAACAATTTTAAAGGGTAAAACCAATTAAAATAATAAATAGAAATACAAATTTAAAAACGCAGAGGACCACACAACTCATGCAGTGTTAACAACTAGAGAATAAATGTGGGTCTTAAGACGAGACTTAAAACACTCCACTGTGGGAGCAGTTCAAACATGGAGGGGCAGAGTGTTCCATAGTTAAGGGCCAACCACAGAAAACGGCCTGTCTCCCCTGCTTTCAAGTCTCGTCTTGAGCAGGATAGTAAATTTGGATGAGGTCCGAGATATAATGAAGTCCCAGTCCATGCAAGGCTTTAAAACCAAACAGCAATATTTTAAAATCAATTCTGAAATGAAGAGGGAGCCACTGCAAAGTCTCAAGAATTGGGGTTATATGCTCACTTTTAATAAGTCTTCCCCCATGTTAAAAGTCATGCTGCAGCGTTCTGCACTAACTGCAACCGGGAGAGAGCTTTTTGGCTAAGGCCAGCATGAAGTGCATTGCAGTAGTCCAGGTTGCAAGCTATGCACTGCCCTTTTTGTCCAGCTACTGCCACTGGTAAAGTTACTAAACATGTCAGACCTTAGTAAATTTAAAAAGGCGTCATTACGATTCTCAACGTATTCATGACAAAGCCATGAACAAAGGAGGACTTGTATCAGAGATGCCTTTGAACAATGGAGACGATTGAAGGCGGAGAAGACGCCAAACTTGCCAGTTCCCTCCTTGATAGATATGTAAGGCATTTACGTTTTCTTATTACTTGTAATACATGGAAATTGACATGTCGTATGTAAACCATATAGTCCAATACAGTCAATGATCTTGTCTAACAAAGCTAGTATATTCGGGCAACGAATGCTTAGCATTACATACAGTATAGGCCAACGGGGGAAATATATGCCCGTTGGCCTGTATGTCGATGTGTCATCCAACTGACAGGGCAAAATATATTTTCCACAAAAAAAACAACTTATGTGGATATGGGTAGTGTCAGTGCCTTTTTTGTTCTCAGTATGCTGATACGCTGAGGAAATGCGTTCCAACAGTTGCACGGCTAATTGCAGTCTCTGGTACATTTGTACATCAGGCACATATGGGGTCGTATTTGCTTGACACAATATGATGTATTACATGTAATGATTTTCTACTTTGTGTATTGACATGGAAGTAGACTATACGATTTATGCATAACGTGTTTTTTGCAAACACGTTAACCAAACACGTTGGTTGATAAAATTGCACTTTGCACTGAAAGATGCTGATGTGTGTACATGGAAGAAAATGCAGTGCGTCAGGTTGGATGCAACATAGGGTTATGCTGAAGGAAATGTGGCGGTAATTTTACTGTTGGCCTTGGCTTGCAATCAACATAGGCCTATGCGATATATAATATATTATATATTATTACATATTATTATTTCGATGGTGGTCCGTGCGGTCAAAGTAGATATTTTAGCAGGGTAATGCCAACGATCGGTTCCGACTCCTGACGAAAATATTGCTGTGTAACTTTACAAATACATGTGGCTAATCGACTTCTGTAAAATGTGGCATGATTACTTAGTAAACCATCTTACAATAAGCATAAACAAGAGAAACCTACAGCGTAGGACTCGTCGATTGCCATTTGAAGTTCCTTGGAGTAGGATTTGGATTCAGCAGCATATCTGGCAACCCTAGTCATGAAGAGTGGGAGGGGACTACAGAATTTTGACCGTGTTTGCAGTACCATTTCTGGCTACATTAATACATATGGCACCTTTAACATTTACTAGCTAAGTGAGTGTTCTTGTGTATAATGTAGAGTTAAATCAGCCTACTATCAATGGCTTTTTCGGCTAGAAATATGGTTCTAAAATTGTGTAGACATTAGAGACCATTAGGACTAACATTTTAATTGGTATTCTGTCGGACACAGTGCGCAAGGAGTCTCTGAAGTTGGACCAGCTTGGACGTGACCCAGTCGCCTTTTTGGGATGCAATCTTGACACGAGTGGCCTTCGTTTCCCTCACCCCACTTCCTGCTAACCTTTACAACCGGTGAAGTTGACACTGAACTAAAAATGATCCAGGTACCAATTAAATATTTTGTTTGGCTCAAACAATGAAGAAGTGGCAAAAAGCTTTGGGTCTAACTGTTCACAAGCAAAGCTCAGGCCTGCAACAGTAACTATTCCTGTAGTAAAAAGCCGGCTTTGGGGTATGTGTGTGTGTGACTGGTGAGTGGACCCACTTACATGAGGTATTCATGGTCAATTGAAAGAGTTATACCATCAAAATCACCAAATGTAACTTTGTAACATTCTTCTGAGAATTTACTAACCCAGTAAATTTAAACATAAAATGTTCATGGTTGTCATTTATGTGTTTGCACAATTTACTATAATTTAAAGGTAACTAGTGACTTGAGAATAGCAGATTAAAATATTTATTTATAGTTTCACTACTTCTGAGTTAAGTGAAGGAGCCCTTATCAAAATACACTTTGAGTACAGGTGGGCTACACAAATGGGGATGAATTTAATTTACTTACTGCATGTTAAGTCCAAATAGTCACATTCACATGAATTTCATTACAGCTCATTAGCCCAAAACATGGCCAACACACAAGATGGTGCAGAAGCACTTGAACAAAACTATGCACTACGCACCATGAATTGATTAACGTGGACCCAGACTTTAACAAATTGAAAAACTTGTTCGGGCGTTACCATTTAGTGGTCAATTGTACGGAATATGTACTCTACAGTGCAATCTACTAATAAAAGTTTCAATCAATCAAAAACTGTTAACAGTAGTAAATATAAACGGAATACAATGATTTGCAAATCCGTTTCAACCCATATTCATTTGAATGCACTACAAAGACAAGATATTTGATGTTCAAAATCATAAACTTTTTTTTTTTTGCAAATAATAATTAACTTAGAATTTCATGGCTGCAACATGTGCCAGAGTAGTTGGGAAAGGGCATGTTCACCACTGTGTTACATCACCTTTTCTTTTAACAACACTCAATAAACATTTGGGAACTTAGGAAACTAATTGTTGAAGCTTTGAAAGTAGAATTCTTTCGCATTCTTGTTGTATGTAGAGCTTCGGCAGTTCAACAGTCCGGGGTCTCCGCTGTCATATTTTACGCTTCATAATGAACCACACATTTTCGATGGGAGACAGGTCTGGACTGCAGGCGGGCCAGGAAGGTACCCGCACTCTTTTACTTCAAAGCCACGCAGTTGTAACACGTGGCTTGGCATTGTCTTGCTGAAATAAGCAGGGGCGTCTATGACAACATATGTTTCTCCAAAACCTATATGGACCATTCAGCATTAATGATGCCTTCACTTTTGTGTAAGTTACCCATGCCTTGGGTACTAACGCACCCCCATACCATCACGGATGCTGGCTTTTGAACTATGTGCCTATAACAATCCGGATGGTTATTTTCCTTTTTGTTCCGAAGGACACCACGTCCACAGTTTCCAAATACAATTTGAAATGTAGACTCATCAGACCACAGAACACTTTTCCACGTTGAATCAGTCCATCTCAGATGAGCTCGGGCCCAATGAATCGGGCGGCGTTTCTGGTTGTTGTTGATAAATGGGCTTTGCTTTGCATAGTAGAGTTTTAACTTGCACTTACAGATGTAGCGACCAATTATAGTTACTGACAGTGGTTTTCTGAAGTGTTACTGAACCCATGTGGTGATATCCTCTACACACTGATGTCGGTTTTTGATGCAGTACAGCCTGAGGGATCAAAGAACGTCGCTTACGTCACGTGCGGTGATTTCTCCAGATTCTCTGAACCTTTTGATGATTTTACGGACCGTAGGTGGTAAAATCCCTAAATTCCTTGCAATAGCTTGTTGAGAAATGTTGTTCTAAAACTGTTCGGCAATTTGCTTACAAAGTGGTGACCCTCAACTTTATCAGTATTTATTGCCACCTGTCCCAACTTCTTTGTCACGTGTTGCTGGCATCAAATTCTAAAGTTAATGATTATTTGCAAAAAAAAAATGTTTATCAGTTTGAACATCAAATATGTTGTCTTTGTAGCATATTCAACTGAATATGGGTTGAAAATGATTTGCAAATCATTGTATTCCGTTTATATTTACATCTAACACAATTTCCAAACTCATATGGAAACGGGGTTTGGACTGGAAGACACAACTATAGCCGTGATTGAAGAAACTTTATAAACTATTAAGTTTCTTGGACGAATCAGAGTCAGAGTCAGAGGACAGATGAGTGATTCTGTTAATAAAGTCTTTGTGCTGTTTTAGAGTACAGAAAAAGTTGTGCCGGAGTATGTCCCAAATGAACCATCTCAAGGTGCAGAAGCATGGCCAATAATACCAGTCCTGAAGATGACTTTTACATGAAACTGAGAACACTCCTGCAGGAAGAAGGCAATACATTGGATGATGTAATTGATTTTACTGGGTACTCCCCTTATTTCCTGATGTTTGGGAGAGAAGCCAAATTTCCCATCGACCTCTGCTTAAGTACCAGTCCTGACGACCACGGCAAAGCTCAACACTTAGCCTATGTCACAAACCTGAAAAAAGACCTTTAAAGTGCTTAGAAAATGGCAGACAATGCCTCAACAAAGACGCATTTCAAAAAAAAAAAAAGAAATCATATGACAAAAGATTGGGCTACTAAAATCCTAAACAAGGAGACAGAGTCTTGGTTGCAAGGAAAGCACAGGCCGGAAAATCGTTGGTGTGATATCCTGTATGTGATTGTACAACAACTGCCAAAACTTCGCGTTTACAAGGTGAAACCTCAGAATGGCAATGGCAGATTCAGAAGACCCCACAGAGACAATCTCTTGCCGATTGGAGATCTTGTGAGAATCCCGAAGCAAAAAGATGAAAAAGAAGTGCAAAGAAAGCCACATACTTGAAGTAATGTGCGCTAGAGGCCTAATCCTGTCCAAATCTCAGACCAATTGGAAAGTGAACTGTCATCTGAGTCTGACTTTGAGAATATCCAACCTCAAAGATCCTACAAAACTTACCTCGATGGTGACACAAGGAAATTATACCAGGCATGATATGCTTGTACCAGGTGAAGACAACTCTGTACAAGACGAACATGAACCAGATATTGTCCCTGAATCGGACTCAGAGCCAGAATATGTCTGAAGTGAGGAAGAAATATAGTTGGAACACCAACACATAGACCAAGACGTGGGGTTAAACCTGTAGTAAAAGTGACCAATGATCAGCCAGGCCGATGAAAGGATCAACCTCTCACTATAGTACACAGAGGTGTTACCATTCATTCATATAATTACACCGTTTACTAAATCTCATAGTCTACGTCCAATGAGGACATCAGACGTTTAAAAGGGTGAGGGTGTAATCAGGGTATACTATAAATACACAAGTTTAAGTAGACTCATAGTTCATAATATTAGGTATCGTTTTAAAATAGTTAAAACACATAAATACGTTTAATTTTGGGACGCAATCTTGAGAAGTGTGGCCTTCCCTTACCCTCACCCCACTTCCTGCTAACCCTTACAACCGGTGAAGTTGACACTTGACAATATTGACCCAGGTACCACTTAAATATTTTGTTTGGCTCAAACTACAGTGAAGTAAAACCAAAGATTTTGGGTCTCACTGTTACCAAGCAACGCTCTGGCCTGCAATTGTAACTATTACTATAGTATGCTGAAAAGCACATACAGTCTTTGGAGCAACACATGTTGCCATCCAAGCAACGTTGTCATAGACGCCCCTGCTTATTTCAGCAAGACAATGCCAAGCCATGTGTTACAACAGCATGGCTTCATAGTAAAGGAGTGTGGGTATTAGACTGGCCTGCCTGTAGTCGAGACCTGTCTCCCATTGAAAATATGTGGCGCAATATGAAGCCTAAAATACCTAAACGGACACCCTGGACCGTTGAACAATTTAAGCTGTACATCAAGCAAGAATGGGAAACAATTCCACCTGAAAAGATTAAAAAATTGGTTTCTTCAGTTCCCAACTGAGTGTTGTTAAAAGGAAATGCCATGTAACACAGTGGTAAACATGCTCCTGTGCCAACTATTTTGCAATGTGTTGCTGCCATTAAATTCTAACTTCAGTTCGAACATGAAATATCTTGTCTTTGCAGTGTATTCAATAGAATATGCGTTCTGTTTTTATTTACGGATTACACAACATGCCAATTTCACTAGTTTTGGGTTTTTTAGATGCCTGTATTTGCTGTACAGATTTACTTTAGAAAAGAGAAGTGTGGTGTACTTCTATTGTTTTCCTATTTTAAAAAACAACAACAACAGAACAACAACCGCAAATACGATATGTACACATATGATAGGAACAATGAAAGCAAAGAAGCTGTTTGTGAAGTAAATATTAATAACATAGGAATGACAATGAACATTTTTGCGCTACAAATGGAGCAATACAAATACCAATAGAAATACCACTATTGATAATGAATATTAATAATAATGACCTCTATTATCAGCAATAACAAATTCAAATGCACTAATACATACCGGTATATGTAATGAAAACTTGAATTACAAATGAAAGCAGATAAATGGAAGGGAATACAGAAAAGCTAACTATATTAACCATGTAGATTGTTACAGTAAAAATAGGTTAAGCTTTATCAGTGTGCCGTGTTTTCCCTCTGATTTGATAGACAGGGTTGTTTTAAACAATATTGTGTTTTTCCACACCTAATGTAAGTCTCCTGCTATGTCAGTTTTCCACTTTTCAGTTCCTCCATCCATCCATAAATTGTGTTCCACTTATCATATTAAGGTGCATGGAGAACTAAAATCTTAAAACACTACATTAGAACATTTTCTTTCGACACAGAAATATTTTGTAAATGCAAACACTCCGCACCTTATTGCTCTTTTGTCCTGCACTACAACGAGCTAATGCAACACAATGTTATTCTTATCTGTACTGTAAAGTTTAAATTTGAATGAAGAAAGGAAGTCTAAGTCGAAGATGACGATGTTATGACTGAAAAGGTACTAATGTGTATGTAGAGCCGCGGATCACATATCTCCAGCGTGTGTTCAGCCATATGGAGCGACCCTCTAAGCATGCCAGGCCAGTAGTTGGAAATGTCTCTATGGTGAAGAAGCACCACATGTAGTTGCACCATACACAAATAGGGTGAAGTAGCAGTGCAGTAAATGTGCACTTTGCCAAAAAAGTATTATAAATATAAATACTGGGGTCGTAGTTGTTTGGGTGTGACACTCAAAATGCATCAGCAATTGTGCACGGTGCGGTTTTCAAAATCTGGAGGGACAAATCCTTTTGAAAAACATCTATTTTTAATTCTTTGTTATAAATTCATCAATAACGTACAATTGGTATCTATTGCAGTTTGCCTACAATTAACAAAACACTGTTTTTGATCTTTTTGCTATACTTAAACCATGGTTTAAGACCAGCTAAAGGGAATATAAAGCTGCACCTGTGCCACGTGGATAAACTTGGTGAAAACCTCAGCTCTCAACTGAGCAGTGGGCCTGCTCAGCACCATCAGCTGAACCCACTGGGAGACGCCGTTACACAAGGCGATGGAACGTTCCATCAAGGGGATGTCCTTCATGCAGCAGTTGCGTATGTATTTCTGATAGTCAACAAACTGGTGGTGAGAACAGAGAGCGTCAGTAATGAAGTGCACAAAACCTGCAAGGCGTTTCCTTTGGGAGGAAATACTGTATGCACCTTATGCTTCACGAAGAAGCATGTGAAATATAGATAGAAGAAGTGTCTTTATGTTGATATGCGTGTGCATGTGCACTTACTGATATTCTGCAGAATGATTTAAACTCCAGGAAGGTGAGATGCTCAGCCAGTTCAATGGGCTCCAGGTGGTCAAAAAGAAGAGAGACTTTTCTCTTTTTGCTGCTGTTAGCTTTGATCTTCTGGCTGGCCTTCCATGACCAGTCCCGTTCATTTCTAGAACATATGACAGAATGAAATGTGTCATGCAAACATATGTAAGTAAAGTGGTGTAGCCAGGAGACAAAATAGTAGACATACAAAATAGTATGAGCATGGGAGCCTGTTGAGCTCTATCTTGCAAATTGAGCATTATAGAATTAAATCAAGAGTAACTGTATACAATTGGGATACTATTGAAAGGGAATAAAGGATCCAAGCCTGCAGAAAATAGTCACAGTTTCCAAATCCTGTGTGAAAATGTCTTATATGGTCCGAGGAAATCAACCTTTAACAATTCCAAGACGTATGTTTGTGGCAAAACACTCATCAAAAGAAAGCCAAACTCTGGTAGAGCATGGTTTGGGTTTATCTGTGTATCCAAGTCATGGTAGTCCACTGAGATAAAACCAAAGAAACTTGACTTCTTGTTAGTTGAATATGTTTCACTTTGAATCCAAGTGGCTTCTGAATGTTGTGCATGTGCTGAATGTAACCCCTTTTGTTCAGGTGTGACTGATGACTGGCTAAACTAAAGAATCCTTTTGAATTAAAAGTAAAAAAAAATTAACAAACATAAATGAGTCCATTTGCCTTGAATCAACCTTGGTAAATTATTTGGGCTTGTTTTTCAACTTAACATGGATTTAGTCAAGGTGGAAAGACTTCAGAACAGTTCCGTTTGGTCCCACAATCCTCTGCTCGTTTGATGTGGAAATTCACCTTCTAGCAACATTGAGTCCAAGCAATCACCAGAATCAATAAAACAAAGGAAGGAAAAGATCATAAGCGTACATTAAAAAATATTGATTGGCTTTGCCAAAGCTCAGACCTAAATTTGATTCCGAACTATATTTGTGTTGTAAGGCCTTAGGGAAACAATCCTACATAAAAGCTCAACATATTATTTACATTGTTTTTACACTTGCAACCTGCCGTTTTCACTTTCCATCGATGTTTTTTGCCACCGTGACAGATTATTGTTTTGTCCTGACAGATCTGTGGGTCGTGTCGTGTTCAGACCTCTCAGTTGACAGCTGGTCCCACAGTAACACTTACATCCATTTGGTCTCTAGAAGAGAGTAAAGATGCTCCTGTCCATGCTCCATGATCAGATCTCGGAGTTGGTCCAAGCTGTCTGACAAGCTGTGGTGCAACCTGAACATCATCCAGAATTCCTGAATCCAATGCCTGTATGGAGGTCAGAGATGATGTACAGTAGTGTCATAGATACAAAAAAAATGCAATCAGTAGACTTAAAAAAATAAACATGCCTGATGAGGTAGCATATCCTTTGGCATTCTTCTGGCTGCTCGTTGTCCATGGCCGTTTTAAATGTAAACTCTCGTTAAGGGAGAAAGGCTACTGAATGATGACAACATTGAGAAAGCGTGTTAAATATGGTTGATTGCTTTAATCCACACCACACATGAATAGTAAGCAACTGACAAGCAAAAACTACATGGCAGACCAAAGTGGCATTTGGTGATGTAGGAGGCTGAACTGCATGAAACCAAACTGGTGAGCAATGAATCATTGTTCTGCAGAATACAGACAGAAACAAAATGTACAAAACTGTTGCTGGTTATTATCAACTAAATGCACACAATTGTGTAAGTAAGATAATCAAGCATACTTACTCATCTGTTTTTATTGAGTAGCATTGCCAAATAGTTATAGATTACAATAACCATCTTGTTTAAAAAAGCATTTGGAAGTGTGGAGTTAGGCCTGCTTCTGTCTAATACTTTTCGGACATGTCTTGTTAGGGGCGGGCATTCCTCTTTGCCTTTAAGAAGTAAGAGTTTTAGTTGTATTTGCAATCAAGTTACTTTGACGATGTCAATCCTTAATAATGGAAAATGGATGGATGGTAGTTGGTATATTTTACTTAAAAAGTAAAGCGGAAAGTCAACTCTTTGATAGCTGACATCACAAATGTCTTCTACTGTAGTTGCTACTTAAAGACCAGTGATCTGACCCAAAGGTGAGTCACGGAACCATTTTCAGTGGGCAAACAATATTATTGATAATAATAGTGTAACGAACTGTGAATGCACCTTACAATCTTGTTTCTGCTTTTCACGTGCTACGCCACCATGAGGTGTGTGCCTTGTGTCTAGTCGAGTGAGGACTTACAGTTACACTCGTTTTGTGCTGGTAGTAACACACTGTCATGTTGCATAACCTCAAGTTCAAACTGCATTTTAATGTACTGCAACTCATGTACTGTTAAATTCACTACTTCATTGAAAAATGTATCAAACTGTCAAGTATTCAAGATCACTGTGCTTCAACATTTTTTTGCACAGAATTTAAATTGGAGTACCTATAGATAACGGTACTTTCCAAAAATAACAGCAGTGGTCTATAGCCTCCCAGAAAACAAATAAACAATACTGTGCTTATAAATATGTTCATGAATAATAGTCAACTACTGCATTCACATTTAAAAAAGAAGAGCAGCGGTGGAGCCTTCAAGTTCATAAAACAAACATCTTTGTTCTTAATATTGGTTCAATATTGTAGTAGCCTGACAGCATTATGCATTTAGTTATACATTAGGATGAAAGGAAGGCTCAAACATAAGTTCAGAGACCAATATTTGTGTTTTTATTTGATTCAATATGTTAGCTTTTTTTTTCGATGTTATGCATTATTGCTGTATTTGTTCTGTGTGCTTTTATAAGCTGATTTTATTTGTAAGTATGTTGAAATTGTTATAATGTGTTATGATGTACCCACCAGCCTTGGATCATTTCTGTCTTTAGCATTTTTGGCCAAGTATAAGCTTATCAATCTTGAAGCCATTTTGCACATTTTGACCGAACCAAGCCAAGGTGTAATCTGACAGCTTGCCCTCATAAATAAATTGATTTACACTATGGCCCTGTTTTTGGCAGAAATCAGCTTAAATTGATGCACATGAAATGGCTAATTGCGTCATGGGAGCAGAAGACGCACCCACGCAATCCCAGGACCAGACTGTTAATAAACATTGCAAATGGCCCCTGTGTCTCCTCTCTGGCCACTGGGAATAAATTTAACATATCCTTTTGGGTCCATCAGCTCTGAAGGAGTTCTGAATGGGTTTAAAATAGCAGAGTGGGTAAGGTAATGTGGGCTCTGGCGTGGGTTTGTATGAGCAGGAGCCTCTTTAAGCAGCAAATGTGTTTATATACAGTATAGTTGAAGAGGACTGTGTGTATGTGTGTGTGTGTGTGTGTGTGTGTGTGTGTGTGTGTGTGTGTGTGTGTGTGTGTGTGTGTGTGTGTGAAAAGAACAGAGGTAGTTAACATCTGAAACCCCTAAGTTGCTCGCAAAGCCAGTGCACTCCTCTGAGAAACTTTGTGACGCCACCGCTGTTTCCTGAATGGAAGCCAAGATTGAAAGCCCACCACTCCGGTCGCAAGACGCAATGTCACAAAAGGTGTGCATTGTTTGTACAAGGGGAAATGAAAGAGTCTCAACAGATCAAACAACAAAATGATAACAGAATCTGGCTTTTTCAACGCATGAGATCCAAGGACCACAGAAGTAAGAGATGTTGACACAGAGAAGCTAAAAAAAATAGACAATACTGAACAGTACTGGATACGTTAAAAAAAAAAGTGAGCACCATATTTGTATTTGCAGGCTACTTCCTGTATTAATGGAAAGTGTCAAACAAACAAATGTGCAGAGTGAGTGGATCAACACGTAGCCATGGTATTTGATGGGATAGGATAGACTTTTATTTATCCCACAGTGAGGATATCATTTTGTTGCACTGAAGGTTTCCACATACAATAACAGAAGTAAAACATAATTTAAAAAATAACAAATAAATACTACATTTTGTGCAGTTTTAGAGAACAGGGGTCACCAACCTTTTTGAAACCAAGAGCTACTTCTTGGGTATTGATTAATGCGAAGGGCTGCCAGTTTGATACACACTTAAAAAAATTGCCAGAAATAGCCAATTTAGTCAATTTACCATCAATAAATAAATCTATGTATATAGATTCACGTAAGTTTTTTTTGTAGAGAATAAATGATGAAAAAAACACTTAATTGAACAGTTTAAAAGAGGAGAAAACACGAAAAAAATAAAAATACAATTTTGAAACATAGTTTATCGTCAATTTCGACTCTTTAAAATTCAAAATTCAACCGAAAAAAATGAAGAGAAAAAATAGCTAATTCGAATCTTTTTGAAAAAAAAAAAAAAAAAAATAGAATTTATGGAACATCATTAGTAATTTTTCCTGAATAAGTTTAGTTTGTGAATTTTTATTACATTTTTTAGGTTAAAATCCAATCTGCACTTTGTTATAATATATAACAAATTGGACCAAGCTATATTTCTAACAAAGACAAATCATTATTTCTTCTAGATTTTCCAGAACAAAAATTTTAAAATAAATTTAAAAGACTTTGAAATAAGATTTACGTTTGATCCCACAGATTTTCTAGATTTGCCAGAATATTTTTTTTGAATTTTAATCATAATAAGTTTGAAGAAATATTTCACAAATATTCTTCGTCGAAAAAAAAGAACCTAAAATGAAGAATTTAATTAAAATGTATTTATTGTTCTTTAAAATAAATAAAAAATGCATTTACTTGAACATTGATTTAAATTGTCAGGAAAGAAGAGGAAGGAATTTAAAAGGTACAAAATTATATGTGTTTAAAAATCCTAAAATCATTTTTAAGGTTGTATTTTTTTCTCTAAAATTGTCTTTCTGAAAGTTCCAAGAAGCCAAGAAAAAAAAAGAATTTATTCAAACAAGTGAAGACCAAGTCTTTAAAATATTTTCTTGGACTTTCAAATTCTATTTGAATTTTGTCTCTCTTAGAATTAAAAATGTCGAGCAAAGCGAGACCAGTTTGCTAGTAAATAAATACAATTTTAAAAAATAGAGGCAGCTCACTGGTGCTATTTGAGCTATTTTTAGAACAGGCCAGCAGGCTACTCATCTGGTCCTTATGGGCTACCTGGTGCCCGCGGGCACCGCATTGGTGACCAATGGTATAGATAAATGAAACAAAAAACCCTAACATCCACATTGCACACCAAAAAAAAGATTACAGTAATCACATAAGTGCGTTGTAAATTTTAATGGGTTTTAATGGTAGTGCTCCTTCTTGCACTGTGGATGTAACAGTCTAATGCTGAAAGTGCTACTCAGGGCCTCTACAGTGCCGTGCATGGGGTGAAAGGGATTGGACATTATGGATGTCAACTTAGTCAGCATTCTTCTGTTGACTATCTCCTCAATGATGTCTAGTGGGCAGCCTAGGATGGAGTCAGCTATCATAATCAGTTTATTAAGTCTGTTCGTGTCTCTAAATGTGCTGCCCCCACCCGAGGAAACGACGGCAAAGAACACAGCAGAAGCCACTACAATGTCGAAAGAAGTGCGCAGCAGTGAACTGCCCACCCTAAAGGACCTCAGTCTCCTCAAGAGGTATAGGCAACTTTGACCCTTTGTGAACACATCGTTTAAATTTGTGAGTCCATTCCAGAGTCTTGCTAGGGTGAACACCAAGATATCTAAATGAGTCCACGATTTCTATATTTGATCCCTGGATATTAACAGGTGTGGGTGGTGGAGCTGACCACTGGAAGTCAATCGCAAGCTCTTTTGTTTTACTGGTGTTAATGTGCAGCTGATTACCAGCACACCAGTCAAGATAGCCTCAGGTAACTTCTCAGTATTCCTGATAGCTCTCCTCAGACACACCACCACTGCTAAATGCATGTGGCATGACTGTGCTAGGGGATGGTTGTTGTACCAGTACAAAAACAGCAAAGATGGGTTAAGCTTTAAATGAAAATACCATGTCAAAAATAGTTTTTAAATACGGTAAACTATTAAAGGAGTACGGAACTGAGTTCCGCATTGACTAACTGTTGCGTTAGAGTCCATTTTATCATCAAAAGAGTTACAGACCATTGTTAACTTAATGTAGTCTTTCTCAAAAAGTGGGGCGGGCCACCCCTGGGAGTAACATGCTTTTTTTTCCCATACCAGAATATGACGAAGCGTATGTAGAACTTGGCTTCATTGTGACCACGGTGGGAGGCAAAAAAAAAGGCCGGTGTGTTGTTTCTTTTAATGTTAATAAACTTACAATGTTACGCGAAGGTATGATTACAACAAGTTTATAGACAAATAATACTATTTATAGTCACGGTGGAGAGTAGGAGCAAAATATTTTTTTCGTCCTGGCGGGGCGTAACAGAAAATAATTTAGAAGCACTGCTTTAATGCATGGCAACTGGGCTAGATTCCAGACGGCAATCAAAAAGCCACAGCTCACATTACCTTCATTTTAACCTGTGGATAACTTACAACAGACCTGAAAGGGCTCCCCATTTGCTCCTCAAGTCACTCCCAATGATCGTCGATATTTATTTTACTACTCTATGAATAAATAAGTAAACAATTTATCCTACATACTGTATATGCCCAATGGCCTAATGACAGTCAAAAAATAAACAATAAACAAACAATGATTAGGTATTTTGGTGCTTTTTGAATCCTTATGTAACACACCGGTCACATGATCAGCACTTGTGTGAATGTGTCTGTGTGTGTGTGTGTGTGTGTGTGTGTGTGTGTGTATGTGTGTGTGTGTGTGTGTGTGTGTGTGTTTAAGTATGTGTGTGTAAATGCACTGTTTGTAATCAGTGATATGACGTGCTCCGTCACAACGCATACTTACATAGAAGTACAGTACGAACATTTACACTTGCACAACATGTCCGAAAAGTATTAGCCAGAAGCAGAGCTAGTTTAATTCTACCCCTTTTACATGTCTAAATGTGAGTGTGACCATACTCACTGCAAAGTCAACTAGGATAGACTCCAGTTACCTGAGACCCAAAACAGGACATGTGGTAAAGAAAATGGAAATACTAAGCCTGAGCTCCAAGGCCCCAAAAATACTGTGCATCAGATATCATATTATCTTACATCTTGAAAGAGTTCCATTAACGGCGTGGCGCAGTGGAAGAGTGGCCGTGTGCAACCCGAGGGTCCCTGGTTCAATCCCCACCGAGTACCAACATTGTCACGTTCGTTGTGTCCTGAGCAAGACACTTCACCTTTGCTCCTGATGGGTGCTGGTTAGCGCCTTGTATGGCAGCTCCCTCAATCAGTGTGTGAATGTGTGTGTGAATGGGTAAATGTGGAAGTAGTGTCAAAGCGCTTTGAGTACCTTGAAGGTAGAAAAGCGCTATACAAGTACAACCCATTTATTTATTTAATATTTGACCAAAAGTCTGTTACCTGTGTTTATAAGTAGGGTGCTTTGAACCAACTTCTATGTGCTGACTGCTGATTGACTGAGATCATAAAGTTGTTAGATGCATTTCCCTAATATTGTACAGTAGTCTGTACACAATTGTTGTTTTGTGTCAATTTTGCCATACTATCAGTAGGTGTCATAAAGCAGATTTCTTAACCATAGGGCTGGGGCCGAATGTTGGGCTGCGAGCGCCCTGCAGAGGAAAACTAATATATGTTTCCGTTAGTATGGGCCGCAGGCTGTACTCAGTTTTTATATACTTTTCCAACACTTGTGGCAGTAATGACTATCTCAAACAAATAGAAGAATTCTGGCGCTAAGATTATAGAGAAGCTTCTTAAGAGAAAAAATGATGACTAAAGTGGCAACGTTGTATTTCAATTTGCACTTTAATTGAATTAGAAGTTCATTTTGTAAATATTAGACGGAATGAGACATACTTTATTAAATATATTATATATATATATATGTATATATATATATATATATATATATATATATATATATATATATATATATATATATATATTAATTTCTAATTTAATTTTAATTTTTATTTTTCACAGCATAATTGTATTTACAGTTATTACCGTCAATAATTGGAGTGCCTTCTTATACAGAATAATTGGATAATATTTATGTTTCTAATCAGCCTGACCTAAGCCTAAGGTTTATGTGTTGAATGAATAATAATCTTTGTGATTAAAACAAGGCTTCATTTGACAAGGCTGTAAACTGTAAGTAGTTAAGATATATTTATTGAATATGATTTAAATCAAAAATAACTTTACTGATTCAGTGTTAGTATTGAAGTGGGCCCCCGGCCCCTTTATAGTAGAAAAGTTAGGCGAACAGGTCTGAGGTCAACAAGGTTAACAACTCCTGTCATAAAGAATGGTTGACTTACATGTATAATTTTGGGAGGGTAGAATAAACATAAACGCCTCCAGCTGCATCTTTGTCCAGATTAATATCATATCATCTAGTACTGTGGTTCTCAACCTTTTTTCAGTGATGTAGCCTCTGTGAACATCTTCAAGTACCCCCTAATCAGAGCAAAGCATTTTTGGTTGGAAAAAAAGGGATAAAGAAGTAAATTACTGCACTATGTCATCAGTTTCTGACAAATAGCCACCTGACCTCATGGCTCACAGCCATCGACAAATCGGGTCTCCCAGGAAAGTTTAAAGCCCGGATGTTCCAAAACGGAGTGTTGCCTAGAATAATCTGGCCTCTGTTAATCTACGAGGTACCAATGACGACGGTTGAGGTGCTAGAGAAGACCATCAGTCAGTTCCTAAGGAGATGGCTGGGGCTCCCTCGGTCCTTAAGCAGCATTGCTCTTTATGGCCATTCCACCAAGTTG